>NW_020272887.1:0-21785 GCF_003268045.1 Sipha flava
TTGGTGAACCAGTTGATTTCAATGAAATAGAAGAATTGCATACTCCTAAAACTGTAATATTTTTTAATTTTTTTCATACATTTCTTATAAATGTAGCAATGCAGTCGTAAATATAATAATGGTAACATACCAATATATTTCTAAATGAGCATAACAAATATGAGAGGATGGAAGCTTTTATATGCTTTTAATAGTTAATCTTAAGCAAAGTTTAATACATGTGCTGATCATGAGATTAAAGCTATGCTTACTATCTGTTGTAGAACAAAGAAATGTGTATAAGTCTATGTCATTTATTTTCTTTGTTTTTTCAACAAATATACGTGTTTGATTTTATGATATTTTTCATTAATTAACAGGCAAATCATATTTCATTTTTACCAAAATATATTTGAACTTCAATAGGTCATATTTTTTTTAATCTTCATTATTATTTTCAATATGTCTCAGATACAAGTTATTGCAGTTATAGATGTTATGATTCAATAGATTTTACAAATAACAATATAATAATATATGCTATGTATCTGACTCAGTATGCTATAAATTAATATCTTATGTGAAACACTAATTTAAAATTATATCTACTATATTTTCAATACATGCTGTATGTTATATGTATATTAGATTGATGATCATTTCGTTTTCAAAATTAGTAAATAAGAATAGTATTCTTTGTTGAGAAATAAATGAATAATAATAATAATTAAAATAAATAAAAAACTTAAAAGTTATAATACGCTAGTACATGGCTGTATATTCGCAGGCTTGTGGTTTCTTTTGGGTTAATGCATGTTTTGAAAAATGGAATTTAGCTACAAGTTTTGTTCCTTCCACTACATCATTGTATAAATATTAATTATTATCTTAAATTCAGCACACACAGAAAAGGCACAACTGCTTGGAACATTTTACTCCAAACAGCTCGGAATAAAAATTCTATTTACACTGATATAACAAAACAGAATAAGACAAAATATACGAGTATATGTATTAATTTGAAATTAATTTTTTTTGTAACACCAAACATTAAAATGAATTCTGACGAAAACGATATTGTTATACTGCTATTGTGGATTTTTTTTGTTAGGTTAATAAATGGCAATAAAAAACATAACATTTGAGTGACTGAAATAAATAGAAAATGTACAAAGTATAATACAAACAAATTAAAATGTCTGAGATCGACATGAAAATAACGCTCACTAAGTTTATACTATTCATGAAAATAAACCAGTTACTTGTTTTTCATATTTTTCTCGGAGTAAAATTCGAAGCAAACCAATCGAGACCGATTATGTTTTATTTTGTTTTGTTGTATTTTGTTGTTGGCTGATTTATGTGTGTGCGTCAATTACTTTACTTATGTTATAATTAGTTATGAGATTAATCGAAGAAAAAATAATCGAATAATCAAATGATTAGTAGTTGAAAAAATAACCGGATGATTCATTCGAATGAATTATGATATTATTAATTAACATTTAACATTGCTTGAACCAATCGTTAAATGAGTTCTAAGATCAGTTTTGATGAGATTCATATCAGAAAGTTCTCGTTCACACTCGAAAGTTGTTGTTAGAAGTATGTTTTTATAAGATCAGAAGACGCATTTTATGAACTAAAGTTTACTAAACTTTCAAATTCAGCTACAAAATTCAGAATTCAGACCAAATCTGTGTGACACTCTTTAAACTTCCTCTTTTCATCTATCATCGTCGGTTTCTATTTTAAATACTTCTCCAATAATCTACAGGATGAAAAAAATTGCAATTTAGATGTTCGCGTACAGAAATAATTATTAATTCGATTATATTTTTCAATATTCCTTACCTTTAGATCTTGTAATATTGTTCTATTTTTAAGGTCATTGAATAAGCGCTGACGCATTTTATCGACTATATATTGTAAGAATTGTAATCTGTTGATTCCTCCAGACTTTATGATTGTAATATTTATGTCTTTATGAATTCGTTTTTGTATAACTTCTTTAATTTCTTTTTCACCAGGTTCTGTCTTCAGGCTTTCTAGAATTCTAACTGTTCTACATATTTCTATTTGAGCGCGCATTAATGTTGTTTTCCTTGATTGAAGTATACAAGACAGCATTCCGGTTCGAAAAGGACGTCATAAAAGAGTCCAAGCTCCTCTAGGAAAGAAGAAGATAATTTGTTGTGTTATAAATTGACATACACTTCTGTAGCACTTTGCTACATTTTAAGTCAATCCATAAAAATAAGCAAATGTTTTAACTCCCGAGTCCTGGTTATAACTATGTATACTTTGAACTATTTGTTTCCCCCCCCCCCCCTATAAGAAATTTCTAAATACGTCCCTGGTAATATTCGAGTGGCGATTAATAATCTGTGACTTGTATGTTTAAAAATTGTAAATACATATTTATTAAAAGTTGTAGTAATAATTCTTACTGTATATTTATAAAAACCAGTAGGGTAGTTGGAGCTTAAGGGAGGCGATTTATAACTATCACGGGTGTAAGTATTATACTATTTTATTATGGCTCTAACTGTGATTAAAAAATAACTAATAAATTCTAAGGATGGGGCGATCCACCCCTCAGCAACGTAGAGAAACATATAAGAAAATTTGTTGATTATTTTGGTAAAATGAATATTGTAATTACTCCTAAGAGTATAGGTATTTTTTAATTTTTAATTTCTATAGCATTTGATTAGTTGTAAACATTTTTTTAACTTTTTTAATTTTAGAATAATAAAAATAGAAAGATATCAATAATTACTCAAGATGAAGATGAAGATTGTAAAACTGATATTTGGACGACTCCAGTAAATGTAAGTATTATCAATGGTAATAATTAATTATATAAGTATTATTGCTAAACTCTAGTATTTTCCAATCAAGTTATCAAAAATAACTGAATTTTGGTTAAATCTATTATATCAATTAATTTTTTTTATACTCGATTCTGTATTATAATGAAAATATTGCAATGAATCTGTATATTAATGAATATCTCAAGTTATGAATGATAGGAAGTAAGGTAAATGTGTAAAAATAATTCCCTACAAGTACCTCGATTTAACTGCCGAAAAAAGGAAGAATTAATTACCTTCAATTACTAGTATAAATTCAAAATAATAAAATACATGATATAAGACTAAGTATAAATTAATGTTTCTTAGATCTACATGAGTCTATTGTTATGGACTATCGAAAGATAATGTCTGTGCACAAATAAACAATCAAACGAATATTATTTTTTATATTTGATTTAAAAAAAAAAAAAGAAATTATAATTGTTGTAATAACTATAGAAGGCTCTGGAAGTTCTGTCTAACCGAGACTGCTCTGAACCAAAACTGCTTGTTTCGCAGTGTGGGGGTCAGGAACGGACCAAAGAGAGGCCAACATATAATAGGGCAGGCATAGTAGCACGGAAGTTGAAAAAATGGTAGGGGTGGCAGAGGCTGGAGCGCCCTTAATTTGGACTCTCCACTTTTGATTCTCCGTATATAAATAACAGTACCTTTGTAATACAAATAGTAAAAACAATTTCATTTCTTAAAGTCTGACCCCCCCCCATTAAAAATGGTATGTCGACCAACAACTAGCAAGGTTAGTAATTGTTTCTTTTTAGTTTTGTTAAGTTTAAGTTAAGTTTTTAAACATTACCTACTATGTATTTCAATTTATTTTTTTTTGATCAGGCATATTTATAGAATTATTTTTCTTTGAGGGAAATTTGTTTTTACATCCTATAAAAATAAAATTTTTATGAACATATATATGTAACAAAAGAAGCTTAAACCTTATGGGTTTGCTAAAAAAGATTGGTAAGATTTAAAATTAGGAAGGGGAACGCTCTTCAATTTTTGATGAATATAGTCCCCCCACATTTTCCCCGCTTAAACCACTGGTGCTGTACAATAAAATATAAAATAGTTAATATAAAACAATATATTTAGGTGCTTATTGATTAATATTGAACTTGGAAAATAATTCAGGAAAAAACTTTTTTTTTATTAGCCACGTTAAGAAATTCGTTTATAGTTCGATTAAATATATTGAGTAAATAGTAATAATATTTTATGAATAAAAATAATAAAAGATAATAATATGATAGTATGCAACCTAATAAACAAAAATTGTGCATCGACGACAATAAAGATTATCACTAGTTACTACTCTAGACGCTAGGTGCTCACATTACACACATATAGACTCAGTGGCGTGCGGAGGGGGTATGGGCGTATTTTAGGGGGAGGCGAAGAAGCGATCGCTCCCCCCCACCTTGAATCCTTATTTAAGGAATTTATTATTATATATATACCCATTTAAAATTTTTTTAATGTGGATAATATTATAACGAAATCAAATTACGCGTGGCTGTGAATACTGAATTGAACTTTTTGTCGGGTCTATACTTAGTAAAAAATCAAATAAAACACAAGCGTAACTTTCAAAACACAGACAGGTGTTAAAAAAGAATTACACAAAAGTTAATTCTAAATGGATCCGGCATTAGATTAAAAAAAGAAATCACAAATATTAAGGATACACGTGATTTGAATATTACCAACAATTTTACTTGTCAATTTTGAGCTTGAATTGAAGAAAAAATTTGAGTGCTCCCCCCCCCCCCCAGAAGTAAGTCTTACTGCCCCTGGCATGGGGGGATAATTAGGTATACATCCCCCTTGAGATTTTTTTTTAGTTTTAAACGTTTTATAACTTAATTAAGAAGTACGGCGGGGCAGTCACGGTTAAATGGATTGGTGTTAATGAACATACATCGAGACATTCCATTACTACTGAACAAATAATTGATGAATTTAGTGTAAAAGCCACAAAGATGAATTTTCGCCTTAATTGCATTTTTTTTTTTTTTTGTTTAATTATAAAGAATAAAGACTGAAAATAATAAATTTTTATTCATGTCATCCCCTCCCCTCCAATACCAAATTCCTGCGCAGGCCACTGTATAGACCGGGTTCAACGCTGATCGGAATTTCAACGATGAACTAATAATTGATTACTGACTCTTACACACATATTTTCAGACAGTGCCATTCCTAGGTTTTGCGAGGCTCTGGGCATCATTAGAATTCGAGGTCCTACAATATTATATCAAATTCATAGGTACACTAGAATATCGTTTCTCATTCTTTTTATAGGTACCTAGTCGAGTACCACCCGCCCATTACAAAAATGTCTACACATTTGACCAGTGGCGTAGCCAAGGGGGGGGCTAAGGGGGCTATAGCCCCCCATGGGCCGTGTTTATATGTATAATGTATCTTGACTATTTAATAGAATCAATGGATGCTCGTTTTAATCAAAGGCTTATTGATTTTATGCCACTTGAAGAACTTATTCCGGCCAATTTAAATATGTATGATGATAAAGATATTATAAAAACTGCTAAAATATATGTCCAAGATCTCCATGATGATACCTCATCTACAATCAGAGCTAACCTGTTCATATGGAAGCAACAATGGAGTCAAAATACTATTCCAAAACCGAATTCTGCTCTTGATTCACTCTCTCATCACACTAATCTTCGACCTAACATTAAAATACTTTTACAATTATTCGCCACGTTACCAGTTACCTCTTTCACTCCGGAAAGAACGTTTTCAGCACTTAATCGCTTAAATTTTTTTTTAAGAAGCACCATGTCGGAAAACAGACTGAATGGGTTAGCTACGGCTAATATAAATAAAAGAGTGCAATTCGATAAAAGTGAAATAATAACTGAATTTACCAGAAATTCGCCTAAGAGGATGCAGCTGTCAGAGTGGAGCAAGTGACTGAACACTGAAACCAAAATTATTATTATTATTATTATTATAAATTATATATCAATAAATATTTTTAAAACTATACTAAAATGCTTGAATTACGTTTAGAAACTTGGTGATAGATGGTTGGGGGGGGTTAAGGGTCAATTCTCATATCCTCTCTTACTTTACTTATCCAAAAAAAGTGGTTAGCCCCCCCCCCCATTTAAAAATCCTGGCTACGCCACTGCATTTGACCTAATAAATTCTTCTTATCAACAAATGTATACCTACCTTATTTATATGTAGAAGTTTATTTAGGGATACATATATTTCGTATGACAGAGTAGAGCAACAAATTTAAATATGTAAATATTAACAGACATATATAAAATAACATAATATAAATGAAAAAAAAAATAAAAATTAGCTTAGTAAGACAGGTGGTAACTATTATAGCTGGAATATATTTGAAACTATAGATTATAAATGAATGTCCATATTTCGTATCCAATCGACTACATCTTTATTAGCTGTATAGGTAACATTTAGAGTGCCTTTGAATGCACGGATGCCGTTGAAAAGAACATGTAATGTTACAAGCAATGTACACATTTTTCCGCTCGCCACTCACCAATATACACGATGCACTAAGTCGTTGCTAAAATGTTTCAAAATATTGTTATATACACTACAATATAATGTTATTAATATAGTGTAATAATATATATTATATAATATTGCATATACGCGAGTGCCCCGTTTGTCCTGCCCTCGGGACGACACTGTTTTCAAAATTATCTAAAATTAGAATTATATAATAATAGTATTGTCAGTAGCGGCTGTAGTAAATATTCTGGGGAGACTTTTTTTCTTTTTTTTTTTTTCATGGTTGAACCGAGAACCGAGCAGGAGCCGTTTATCACATTACTGCACACTCGGTCCCCATCGTTTATTGTAAAAAAAAATTACACTTTTCAATTGTTCCATTAATATCCTAACCAATACACCTTAGTTTCCTGGGAGCATCAGATGGGGATCTCGATAAGTATTTACAAAATTGCTTAAGGTTATTAATAATTTTGTACATTGCCTTTTCTTGACCCGGTGTCCAAAATCAGACAGTCTAGACAAGTGGTTTGTTGAGCCATTTGCAACATTTGGGAAGAGCCTGTGAGTTCGCCTCCCTTTTGTCGACCGATCCTACCTATTTTGCCAGCCGCTGTTCGAGATCTTTTAAATCTGTAATAATAAATATAGAAAACGCTACTCGTATAACATATGAGTATTTTTAATAAAATAAAACAATTTCTATAACATTTTTAAATAGTTATTATTTACGAGTAGCTGTTTTTTTTAAGGGGAGACGCAATCTCAAAATTTCCCCTGACGAACCGGCCCTGAGTATCGCAATTCCGTCTAAAGTAGAGGTCTCTATTTCACATGTAGTAAAATTTAAAGATACACGTGAAATTAAAATTCACGTATGCAATCACATGAGTTTGTGAATTTAATTACATGTGATTCAGTCAATTTAATTACACGTGATTCAGTCAAATTTGTTATCAAATCACGCGTTTATTGTTTGATATTTTACTATAAATTCTTGGATTTTTAAATTTAAGTACACGTGAATAAACAGGTGATAACGTGAATTCACGTTCAAATTCGGAAGCTCTACTTTAAACCGTTTCCTTAAATCGCACCAATTATTTTATTTTTTATTTTTACATATAAACGGGCTTGCGCCCAAGTAAAATGGTACATATAACATGATAATATAATAATATTTTTAATACGACAAATTATTAGAAACAGTTTTAAATAATAATTATAAACTAAAATAACTTATATATTAATGAAGTGGGGATCCTCATTTTCTATTCTTACCATGCGATTTATAGGTTCATTATACACAGTGGTTGAATTGGGGGGGGGACGCAGAGGGTCTGAGCTACTCTTCATTTTTCTTCATATTATAGCGTACCCCTTAATTTAATTCATCAAGGAACGCAGGGGACGCAGCGTCCTTCAACAATTATATGAATATGAATTTGTTTCTAAGAAAAATTAAATAAATATGAAAAAAAATTGGAAACGATTAATATTTTATTTAATTTTTGGTATTAGTTCGTAATCTGTTCATTATTATTAGCACATATGTATATTAGGAACGCAATAATAAAATAAATAATAATGTTATATAATTTATGTAACACGTTTCAAGTGTTTCCACTGCGTATTAATTCGTGGTATAAGCTGCTAAATTGCTAAAAATATAATTATTACGAAAACTTCCCTGGGTGTACCGATATAACGATCTTTAGTAAACCATTGACAATAATAATATATTGACTCCGTATTTTGAGAATCCGTCCGTTGTTTTAGTTATCGACGATTAACAAATGGTGATCGTTTTCAAGGAAAATTAAATATTATTTATATTTTATTTGGAAACGAGGTGCGCCACGAATGAGTAATCAGTATTATGTTAGCTTGTGGCGTACTCTCGTATGTAATTTATAAATTGTAATTTTGTTGAAAATAGTAAACACCTCAACCGCACTCCTACAGTCCTACATGTCACGTCAGCAATAAACAAATAAACATGAATAAACGTCAAAAATTGTCCATATCGGACTTTTTCAATAAAAAAAAAAAAACAATAACCAAGGTAATTAAAACACTTTAATTTAATAATAAATCATAGACGTGCGCAGATTCCTGTTACCGGTGTACTTTTATTTTTTTTTGATAATCCACCCTCATAAATCCCGCCTTAAAAAAAAAAAAAAAGTAGAAATAAAATTTATTAGAAAAACTGATGTACAATCTGATTATCAATGAACGTCAGTCCCGGCAATTTTTATTTTTTTGTAATTTGATAAAATTTATAAAAAAAACTTGATTTTCCAAAAAAAGTTATTAGCCCTTTTTACTTAAGTACCTAGTACCTACCTAAAAAAAAAAGTTAATAAATACAGTTAAAAGTTCCTTAAATTTTTTTGGTCATACATTTTAAAGCAATACATATACATAACTATGATAAAAATAATTATTATTTAACTCTCAGCAAATCTTAGTCCTAAAAATAATGTGACGGGATGAAATAAATTATTTGACTAATATTAAACTTCAAATATTAAAATTAATATTGACAAAAAAAAATTAATGTACTAATTAAAGAGTAACATTTATAATCTATAAATTTAATATTTACTTTTTGTAGGCAATAGTAAAATACATGAATTATTTTAAATTGAAAGTTAATTGATTAATTAATTTTATCATGTGGCTATATATTTACATTTTAGATTTTAAATTTGCTAGACGTGTTGCTGTGTTGATAGAATTAATACAAATAAATACCTATTAGTATTGTTTATTATTTGTAGATGCATTTAGGTGGTGGGGGGGACAAAGTCCCCCACGTTTTTTTTTAGATTAATTTGCTTTGGAACGCTAATTGTTCAGCTACATTTAGAGTCCACCTTTATTTTTTTTTCCAATTCAACCACTGATTATACATGTAATTAGTTGAACAGAAAGGGACGTGAAATGGAATCGAGTTGCGAGTAAAATGCGCAAGCACTCTAAAATTAATTAATGAGCGAAGTGTTGGAGCGTCGATATCCGAAGAAATAAGTTTAGTGAGGAAGGAAATATTTTGAGAATATCGACGGCTAGCTAATGTGGATAGGTTGAGCTTAGATAGGACAGGGGAATAATCATGCGGGAGGCAAGGAATTTTCAATGAGTAGCTTGCGTAATTGAGGAATTTCCTTTGGACACCCTCAAGTTGACGACAAAGATCAGTACAATGCGGATCCCAAACCACTGAACCATATTCAAGAATTGGTCTGACGAGAGCGCAGTAGAGAGATTTGAGTGAGTTAGTAAATTTAAATTCACTTGAAACTCTTCTAATGAATCCAAGTAACTTATAGGCCTTACATACAATGCTAGTTATATGTAAGCGCGGAGAAAGAGAGGGCGTGAATATAAAACCTAAGTCGCGTATAGATTCAACAGATGAAACTCCAGCACCATTTATTAATTAGGTATAGATTATAGGAGACCGATTTCTGGTGAAGGATATCGAATGACATTTAGCAATGTTGAGATTCAGGCCTAGGGATTCACTCCAACTGACAAACCTGTCAAGATCACTCTGGAGAAGTGAACAGTCTTCCGAAGTTCTAATAAGCTTGTACAATTTCATATCATCTGCGAAACATAACAGACGGCTATGGTGTAGTACCGATTGAGCATTATTGACAAAAAGGGAAAAGAGTAATGGTGAGAGATGACCTCCTTGGGGCACACCCGAAGTGGCAATAAAGGGTTCAGATCTAACATCGAACAGCTTTACCCACTGAGGCCTATTAGTTAAGAAAGATTCAAACCAAGACAGAAGAGGCTCGCCAAAACCAGAAGATCGAAGTATGTGAAGGAGAAGTTTGTGGTTAACAGAGTCAAATGCCTTGGAAAAATCGGTGTATATAACATCAACCTGAGTACCTACATTAAAAGAACCAAATATATAATTACACAAAGTGATGTTACATGTGACCGTAGACCGTCCTGGGTGAAAGCCATGTTGTTCATCAGCGAGTAGTGAACGGTTTACTGATGGTTGAATGTCATTTAGAACCAAGGCTTCAAATATTTTGGATATGTGGCTAAGTATAGCAATAGGCCTATAGTTTTCAATCTCAGAAGTGTTATTAGATTTAGGAATAGGGGTTAACGAAATAAAATAAATAAATAAAATTATAAAACATAAACAATCTAAAGTTGTGTGTGACGTGTATACTATTTAGGAAATCTAGACCCCTATAAAACAGGGATATTCTGTTTACGTAATAATATTTAAAAAATTGAAATTCAAACTATTAAATTAAATCTAAAATTTTAGACAGTTCAGAGGTTTTCGAGGAGGGCCATGGCCCGCCACTGCTGTTATGTGTGTGAACCCTCTCATTTAAGCTGGTCATCCGGCCAAAAGGGTAATTCAGCTGATTCCTTAGATCAGCCGTATGGGTAGGAAGTCTCACTCGCCTTTAGTCACACATGCATCAGTTTAAAATATGTTTCATTATTTCACCACAATCAGTGCTCGACTTGAAGGGTACAGAGTACCCCAGCTAATTTTCAGAAATTTTAGCGTCTCCCTACTATTATTACGCTATAATCATAACACTCAGCCAGTTTTGGGGACTTCCTTTTTTTTAAAGTAAATAGAATCCTCCTTCTTTAATTTTGCCAAGTCGAGCACTGACCACAATAAACACTTATACATATATTAACTTAGATATAATACTACTAATATAATCAGTGGCGTACATTCAATCTTGCTCTGGGGGGGAGGGTTTACAAAAGTAATCGTAATCTTTTTTAACACAGATAAATAAGATAAATAACTGCTATAAATAGATATTATTTTATTCAACTTTTTTACCAATTTACAGTTTACTTTTATATTACAGTAAATGAATAGCTATTGGAATTTAAAAACAGCATAGTTAACAAAACTTTTCAAACACCTATCAATATAACTATTTAATTATCATAATATTTGTATATTTGTATATTTTAAGTTTAAAGCGTAATAATGAAACTATGAATATATTACACGTCATCAATAATAAAACAATTTTTTTTTGCCCTGGGGGGGGGGGTTTGAACTCTGAAACCCCCACAACCCCCGTATGTACGCCACTGAATATAATAAACAGTAGTCCTTAACACTATACAGTTTTTATTGAATATAATTAAAAATATTGTGTTTATTTTATATTTGTATTTCATACAAAATAAAAATATGATAAAATTGAGTTAGTTTAATATTTTAATGTTTTAGAAACATATGAGAAAATCAATGACACCAACTAAACATTGTGTTTCAAAAGTGCGTCGTAGTATTTTACAGGATATACCAGAAAATAAAGAAACTGAAGTAGTTATTACTCCAAAGACACCAAGAAAAACTCCAAAGGTAAATATTTATATCCTTTATTCTGTATATCTTGTAGAACTAAACTAACATTTTTAAATATTTTATTTTAGACACATGTAAAAAACTTAATAGCTTCAGCTAATAAAAGATTAGACAGTGGAGTAATGGTTCCATGTAGTCCCTTGGAAAAAGCAAGAGCAAATTTACACTTGCATGCTGCTCCTAAACATTTACCATGTCGTGAAGTTGAATTTAAATCTATACACTCATTTTTGGTCAGAAAAATTAATGATGAATTAACTGGGTAAATTACTACTTTTAATATATTTTTATTACAATTTTAATATTTTTTAATTTATTTTTTATCTAGGAGTATGTATATTAGTGGTGTTCCTGGTACAGGAAAAACTGCTACGGTTAAAAGAGTTATAGATTTTTTAAATGCTGATTTAATTATGAAACACAGTTTCAAAGTAATTTAGCTATTATATTTTCTTTAGTATAATAAAATGTTTTGTTACTAAAAATGGATGATTTTATAATAGTTTATAGAAATTAATGGTCTAAGACTTGCCAATCCACATCAAGCATTTTCAGTCATATGGAAAGAATTAACTACAGAAACTGTGTCGTCCTCTCGAGCCCAAGCACTTCTTAATGATTATTTTTCTGGTGATGAAGTCAGAAATTTGTCAACAATTTTATTGGTTGATGAAGTAAGTCATTGCGTTATTAAACTTAGTATTTTATAATTTTCTATTTGATTTCTTAGGTTGATCATATTTGTAACCGCAAACAAGATGTTGTGTATAATATTCTTGACTGGTCCAGTCGAATTGGTTCAAGAGTGGTTGTAATAACAATTGCTAATACAATGGATTTACCTGAACGAGTATTAAGAGGATGTGTTACTAGCCGAATGGTAAATAAAATAATAAAATTAATTTGAATTCACATGCTTCAAATTTTATGAGGTGTACAAATGCTTATATTTAGGTACTATTGTTTAAACTATTGTAATTCTAAAATTATATTTTCATTCTTATATAAGTATTTCATAAATATTTTTTTTTATGGACACATATTAAAATATTTACAACAATTATGTACATTTTTTAACTTTACTATCAAATTATAAAGTCTAATAATCAAATTATTCTATATTTATGTTTATAAAATTATAATTTCATAAGAATGAAAACTTATCGAAAGTTGTTGTTGATTATAATATAAAACTAAAATATTTAATAAAGTACTTTGTATAATTAAATGTGTAAGTAGGCAAATTTTACATATTTTATTTTGTTATTTTTATTGCAAAATAACAATATTAAATAGATTAAATTTTCTCAAAAAATTTTCATACTACATATTATTTAAATTTTTACCATGAGAAGGAATGTATACTGTTTATTAATAATGTTTTCTTTATATGATTTTAGGGGTTAACTAGATTAGTATTCAAGCCATATACATTTCAACAATTACAAGAAATTATTACAAATAGGCTGATTGGTAATTCTTCATTTGATCCTGATGCTGTTCAATTTGTGGCTAGGTAAGAAATTTTAGTTTCAAATAATGTATTTAAAATCATATTACACTTTTATTTTAGGAAAGTAGCTGCAATATCAGGTGATGCTCGACGAGCTCTGGATATATGTCGTCGAGCTATAGATTTAATTAAATCAGAAGATGATATTCAATTAATAACTATTAATCATGTCACTCAGGTGTTAAATTCAATACTTTCTGGTGTCCGTGTAACGGCTATCAGGTATAATAAATTATTTTTATATAAATAAAGCTGAAAAGTTATGAATTATAAAAATAATATTACATTTTACAACTGAGAAAATTTGTTAGAACTGTAATATTAGATTATTAATTAAAACCTGTACTAAACGATAACAAATAAATATTTTTAGAAAATATAACTATTATTTGAAATGTAATTTAAGAATTTGTTAAATTGTGTTGAAATTTTAAAATATATATAATAGACCATTTATTTTAGAAATTAAAATTTTTGCTTAGGATTTTGTTACTTTTTATATGTGATTATTGAGATTATTTATAATCTTATCTTTATAAGGTTATAATTATTCTTATATTTCTTAGGTACTGTAGTCTTTTTGAAAAAATTTTTCTCAAAGCCCTGAGAGATGAAACAATCAGAACAGGCTTTGATCATAGTACAATTGATTCTATTTATATTCAAATGAAAAGTATTTGTTTGTTTGAAGGTATGTTTATTAATTGCGGCTGCACCTTTTAATGGAGTTTATTACTTTAAAGGTAAATACATATTCATTTTTTTTATTTTAGGTGAACAGTTACCTAATGATCAACAAGTCATTATGATGGCATATCGTTTAAGAGATAATGGTTTGATATTTTTAGAAAAGAAGCGAACGGATGTCTTTCGTAAAGTATCACTTAATATTAGTTCAGAGGACATTAATTATGCTTTAGAAAAGTATAATAATTAAGTTATGTTATCTAATTATTTTTATATTTTATTCCTTATTGTGACTTATATACTCAGTGTAATTATATTTAATATTTGTATTTTTATTATTCAACTGAATATTTTAGTCAATTATTTTTATAAACTATCAGTACCTTTTTTAATTCCTAAATATTACCTTATTTGTTAATTACAGCATTAAGTTGTTTAATAAACTAATATAAAACAATTTAATTATATATTTTTATTTATATTTCATACCTTCCATGGTTCAGTTGATTATTGAATTAAATAATTTGTTTAATTCATAACCATTCCTCTAAAATATTTTTATTATTTGAAATAAAATTAAACAATCCTTTTCATTTAGGAGTAATTGTTTACAGAATACATTTTTTGATAATATAAGACATAATTACTTGTTATCACATTGTTAATCTGAAGATGTAAGAAAATATAAAAACCTATGTATTTTATCTCAACTTACTAACTTTATCTAGATTATTAATATTAGGTTATTTTTTGAATAATGTAAAAATAATTATTTAAAATATCATACTTAATTATTTTACTGTCTACCATATAATTGTATGAATATATTATTTCAATTAAATGGATTATTAACACATACTTCTTTTAAAATAATTTTATCAATGAGTAATTTAGATGTTAATATATTTCAAATAATACAATTTATGAAAATTCAACCATTTTTATATTACATAGAGGCACCTAAAGTTTATGTAACTTCAATATAGTTCTTAACTATCATAAAAAATTAAAAATATATAATATTAAATTATAGTAGGTTATTCATCAGGTGGAATAAATGCCATATTACGTTTAGCTTCTCTTTTTATTTTAGCTTCCTTTTGCTTATCTTCTTTTACCTTCTTTTTCCTTTTTTGTTTTTCCTCTTCTTTAAGGAAGTATTCTCCTGATTCCAACAACTTATCAATCTTGCTCTCTGTTGGAGCTGGTGGGAATGGAGTATATGGTTTCTTTGATTTTTTGATAGACTTCTTTTTAGGCACATTCTTGGGTTTGAAATTAGGTAAAAATCTATCCCAGTTTTCGTTTTTTAATTTAGGATTTCTTTCTAATTCACGTTTGATCATTAATGATTTAATATTGTAAATGGGATGAACATTTTTCATAGTATCTGTCACAATACGGCGTACCTATGATATCATAACTTAAAGTATTATTTTATTTATGATAATGTATGACAACTTTTCTTACTTGCTGGAGTCCTTTAAACGGACCAAGAGCTGCTACAGTTTGTCCTTGTACAAGCACATAACAATTGGTCAATAGTTCAATAGACTTTAGAGTACATCCTCCTGGTCCAATAAGCCTTTGTCTTCGTTTAACAAATTTGTCTCGATTTCTAACCATAGAACCGATTTTGATAATATCAGCAGCCATGTCATCTTCCATGACACGTATGGCATGTTCGTATGGTACACTTCGAGACAGTAATTTGATTAAATCCCGAGCTTTTAAAATGGAAGCAGGATCCCAAGTTTTACGTGTAGTGCGTACAGTCATGCTACCTTCAAGTAAGTCTAGATCGGCTTTGATGTGGTATTTCAATAAAGAGTTTTGGACTAAGGGCCAACATTCTTTCAAATAAGTTTCTCGATACTTGGGAAATAATGTAGCAAATGAACTCTCTTCCAAAAGCCCATGAGGATTATCTTCAGGACGGAACTCCGGGAGTTCAGTTTTCCAGGCGTTTTCCATTTGTGAGAATTATTTGAAGAAAAAAAAACTGAAAAATCATAAATTTTTCATCAACATAGGTAAATATATTGACAATAAAAAAAAAAAAACATTAAACAGAATATCTAAATATTATGGGTTTAATTTATTATTTTTATCAATAACTAAAAAATAATTAAGGCACTAGCACAGACTATAAGAATAGTCTATGGAACAAGTTTAGTAAACAAGAAGTTCTACACTATAATTAGTTTACATTTTACAGAACACTTGGAACTAATGGTATTAAATAGAAATACATAGTTGTATCATACTTTCATAATATAAATTAGTTTCGTGGTATTAATTGTACCTTAATGTTTATTATAATCGGAATACATAAATTTCAGTAATGACGAACCTTAAGAACAAGTTTTTTCAAATTATACACGACCACGACCAGTCGGAGTGATGGACAGCGTACAAGCCACGGTAAAATCTGTCAACTTAATTATCTTAGATTCAGAGCATGTAGTTTGAATGAATGATAAAAAAATAATAGAAACATTGATAGTAAACTGCGTATTCCACATAACCTAAAATATTAATTTGGGAGACACTGTGTCCCGTACCTCCCCCTCAGCCAGTTACGATTTATTCGTTCCTAATGTTGTACACAATACGAAATTATCTCTATCCGCGTCCGCCGCCAACTTACAACAAACTCTCTTTTGCACCACACGTGTTTCTCTAAGATTTTTCGTTCTGACCTAGCCAACTATTTCGTTGTCTTTAAACGATAAAAAATGGGTTTCGCCAATGTATGGTATTCGCATCCCAGACGTTATGGCCAAGGATCTCGTTATTGGTGAGTCAAATGTTTTCTTACGATTTTATTTCGCTAACCTTACGGCGACTGGTATCACACGACATTACGTGCACGTAGTAAGTTGCATGTAATGTACACTTGAATATTTTAATCTGATCTAGTCTGTGTTTAAATGTACGTGCGCTATAATTATCGCTTTACTGTTTGATTTCAGCCGAGCGTGTACAAACAGGCATGGTCTGATCCGGAAATACGGTATCAATTTGTGCCGTCAGTGTTTCCGTGAATACGCCAACGACATCGGTTTCAAGAAAGTTAGTGATTCGCTTCAAATTGCGATTAATTCACCCACATTTAATGATCTACTTTTGTACGTTTCAGATGGACTAAATATTGATTTTCTACGATCTTGACTGTGACAACTACGAATACCTACCACCCTGTATGGTCGCATTAATTTTGTCTACTATTTAAGTGAATAAATGAACTTGATTTGAAAATACGTATTTTTCGTTTATTCCATTTTTTTTTTTTTTTTTTTTTGATATATTATAATATTATATTTATGGTCATAGATTGATTGATTGATCCTTAACATTATTGTTGTTCCACCTTTGTGCCCTATGGGGATTTTTGGTATTTCTAGTCCAAAGATCATTGAACAGAAAACTAAGTACATATTGATAAAGTTGCTAATACTTAGTGGGTAATATGGTACATTTAATATTTGTAGTTGTAAGTGTTCTACCTTGGTTAAAAGTAACCTCAAATCATTTTGAGCCAGTATGTTTTAAAGTTATCTATTGATATGGCCAAAATCTTGATACGGTTTTCATTTTGAAAATCTTGTGGTATGATTTATGTAGGTCTATGGGACTTTTTTATAGTTAAATAATTTAATTAAAGTTTTATAGTTTCTAAATTATCTTGCCCTTCGTATGTCGACCGTTGTCAGTCCCATATATTTTTTTTATTTAATACAATGGAATATTAATCAAACAATAACGTAACATCATAGTATTATAGGCTACTACTCGGTGATACACTTATAGTCTTCAGGCGTATTAACGTTGTATTAAAAATCCAATGAAAATGGAAATGAACAGAAATGAAATCATATCATTGGTATTACGCATGACTCTGTTGTCAACTTGTGCTTATTTTGGCACTAAATGGCTGATTGGTCAGATTGATCCAACTAACCAACAAAAAAAACGATCCAAGCAAACAGTAAGTTTATTTTTAATTTTTACTAGATGTACATATTTGAATTATATATTAACTATATTTATAACTATTTGAATATTGATTCTAGGCTCTCAATAAATTGAGAAGTCTTGGTTTAGAAAAAGTGAAAAACGTAAGTTACCTAATAATAATAAACCTTGTAAAATAAATTGTGTACTATTTTTTTGTTCAAATCTTATACACTAATTGCTTCCGGTTGTTTACCATTAAATATATTTAGTATATATCTGTGATTATATATTTTATGAATTTAAATGAGATTAAGGTAAATGGAATTGTACCTTTTAATTTTAATATGGTATTATCTTCAAACAGCTATTTTGATTAAACATTAGTTTGGTATTTAATTACAGTTAACTGATCATGAACTTATGATTGCTAGTCATTTGGTTAATCCTTATGATATTACTGTTTCATGGAATAACATTGCTGGACTTAACCAAGTAATAGATGAAATCAAAGAAACCGTTATTTTTCCTGTACAAAGAAAAGAGTTACTTAGAAATTCAGTGTTAACAAAACCTCCAAAAGGTATAACTAACATAAAATGTTCTTATTCTTCAATTAATAATTTTTTATATTTTTAGGTGTTTTACTTCATGGGCCTCCTGGTTGTGGTAAGACAATGATTGCTAAAGCAACTGCTCGTGAAGCAGGTATGAATTTTTTATACCTAGACGTATCATTGCTGACTGATAAATGGTATGGCGAAAGTCAAAAATTAGCTGGAGCTGTGTTCAGTTTAGCTCAAAAGCTTCAGCCTTGTATAATATTCATCGATGAAATAGGTTAAGAACGATTACTAAACTTGTTGAAGTATTTATTAAGCATATTATTAAATATATTTATATAGTGTTTTAGTATTGATAACAACTGTATTCTATTATTATTTTTTTTTTTTAATATGCTTCAAGAAAAATTAAATGTATTGGTTGATTATATTTACATTTTATATTTTTATATTTTAGATTCCTTTTTAAGATCTAGAACACAACATGATCATGAGGCAACAGCTATGATGAAAGCTCAATTTATGATGCTATGGGATGGTTTATCAACTGATCCAGAAAATACTGTTATTGTTATGGGTGCCACAAATAGACCTAAAGACTTAGACCCTGCTATATTGAGGCGCATGCCAGCTACCTTTGAAATTTCACTACCTGTAAATATTTATATTAATAAATTTTCCTTAAATTTCTTAAAACAATATTTTGGTTTTTGATACAAATATTTTTGTTATTTATTTTAAATAATTTTTTTTTAATTTAAAAAAAAGATAGACATGAAATCATTGAGTTGAAGTCATTTAAATTGTTAGTATAATTAATTATTAGTTAATTACAGATTTATTGTATTCTAACAAAACTTTGGAACATAGTTGTTATTTTACCTAGTTTATTTTGATTACTCATTGAAATTCAAAGAATAAAGGTCGTAGATATATTAAGATATACATTTTATGTTGTATAAAATGGACATTAATACTTTGAAGATCTTAAAATTAGGTGGTATACCAATTTAGAGTTAATTTTTTTTTTAATAACCAAATTATTTAAGTGGTTGCAATTCCGACTCTTATTCATAATTTGAATAGGCATATTTAATTGAAAAAAAAATAAAAAAAATAAAAAAAAATGTTTAAAAAAAAGGTTATGATAAAAATTTAATTTTATTACATTGTTTATTTAAATAATTGTTATATGTAAATAATAATTCTGGAAATTCTTAAATTAAATAAGCATTAAAATGTAATTTTCTTATTAAAAATGGTGTTATCTATTTCAGGACGAACAACAAAGAAAAGATATTCTGTCATTGGTTTTGAAAACTGAGCAATGTGCCACAGATGTAGATTTACATAAGTTAGCCATAACAACTAATGGTTTTTCTGGATCCGACCTTCAAGAACTCTGTCGTATTGCATCATTATTACGCATCAAAGATTTGATTAAAGAAGAGGAACTTCAAAAATGGTGATTTATAATTAAACCAAATTCATGTTTCTTTATATTCTATAATATTTGTATTTTTAATAGTTCTTCAAATTCAATTGATTCTTCCGGTTTAAATTCATTGCGGCCTATCAGTATGGATGATTTAGTTGCATCTGTTTCTAAGATGAAAGCATCTAAAGTAGTCAGTGTCACTCAATCTAGATTTTAGTGAACTACTATAAAATAATCAGTAGTCTGGTTGTTGATCAATCTTAATATTTTATTATCTGTTTGGTGTAATGGTTTTTTTTGTGAGAACTGTTATTCAAATGGACAATTTTTTATTATAGCCCTAGTCCAATTTAAACACAAATAGTGTCTTATTAATTTTTAAGAATATAAATGCAGACATCATTATTGTTGGTTTTATTCTAATTTGTAGAAAAAATGTGTTGGTTATAACATACTATAAATCAAACAGTTAATTAATATTACATTACAATGGTAAAGTTATTTTAATTTAATTTGTATTAGTTGATTATTGAGTGTTGGAAAAGTTTCTATGACTATTAATGTAAATAATTATATTATTTTCTCCGGTATTTCAGTAAATTGTTGTTAATAATTATATAGTTTTTTGATTCATAATCATAATTGTATAGCTTTTGAATTAATTAACTACTTAGAATAAATAATTTTATAGATAATGCTTTGTTTTTTTTTATCTGACTGATTTTTTTTTTTGTAAATATTTTAATTTCTAGGTTGTTGATTGAACATCTTATAATATAAGATGTTCAACCGTTGTTACTAAGTTTCAATAATTTAGAAATATTAACTTTTTAGAAATGTTTGATTATTAATTAACACTAAAAAATATAATTAAATATAGTTAAAATGTCATTTTATTGTATTAAATAATTATTATTGTATTATATGTCATTATCTCTTCTATCCAACAAATACATATCAAATACCTTAGTAATAACTAATATCCATCTAATTAAACAAACTGTGTTATAATCTTCTGTTATGTTTGTATATGTTTTTAATTTTTCTCAAGATAACAACATTTAATGATTACATAAACCAATTGATCATTTTTATATTGCGATGCTGGTATAGTAATATAAATAATGTAAGAATATGTTGATATATTGATCTTATAACTTATACATATATTAATAATAAATATATAATGGATTCTGTTTAATGTGGCCATTAGTTAATGAGGGTAGCCACCTAATATGGGAATTATGTTGTAATCATTTAAATTAATCTTCTAATTATGGTTTAAATTCTAATGTGGTTGCTGTAATGTTTTTAACAATGGCAAAATAAAAATAATTTTAATGTGTCCTTAAGGCTAACAAATATTGTTTAATGTGAACACTCAATTAAATTTCGTGAAGGGGAAGTTGAACCCTTAAAACAACCCTTGCGTTTGTGCCTGATATAATGTTATGCTATTATAAGTATAACATGATAATAGGATATTATAAATAATATTTCGCTCAAGACTTCTTTTACTTCAGTGCCTTTCCCTTTTTACAATTTTGACCGCATGTTTGGTTTGAATTGAAGGTTCTACACAAAATGATTTTTTCAATGAGAAGTTTAGCGAGCATTAACTTTCGAGGACTATTTGACGTCGCGAAAAAACCTGATAAGTTCGATTAGGCTCGGGTGGGCCGGAAAAAATTGTATAAAAATAATGCATGATAATTAATCATCAAATTATTTTAATTCGTTATCTTCATGATGGAAGTCAATAGAGCCAATTTAATTATTTTATTATATTTTATTTTATCCGATTAAATTCTGGAAAAAAAAGGAATTTTTAATCTTTTTACTAATTACTTACGAAGTAGCG
>NW_020272888.1:0-23858 GCF_003268045.1 Sipha flava
TTTAAGATATTCATACATGGATGTATTATGAATCATGTATCACTATATAGTAGTTCGTGGTATGTACCTTTTTATTATCTTTAAGCCTTAGATCTATCTATGTAGGCGGTGATGATGTGTGTATTTTTAA
Source organism: Sipha flava (assembly GCF_003268045.1). Lineage (NCBI taxonomy): Eukaryota > Metazoa > Arthropoda > Insecta > Hemiptera > Aphididae > Sipha > Sipha flava. Next base: position 131 of record NW_020272888.1, read on the forward strand.
CTAATTCTAACTACAGATATTCAGATAGAAATAATTAATAGTTATGTATGTCTATGTGTCTCACATTGATATAATCGTTCAAAAGAACTAATTTTAAGTACGTTTTGAAAAAACATCCATTGATCCCGGAAGACGATTCCCCCATTCACCACGATTTCAACATTTTTTTTCAGTTTAATTTACTTTTATTAAAAAAAAAATTAATTATTAATAAATAAATCGGTTACATCTTTATATGTGTTCTTCACTGATGTTTTTTGGTACCTTTGTAGATGTTTAAACAACATAACCGGGTGATGCAAAATAACAACAGACAGTGGCGTTCCTAGGAATTTTCAATGGGATGGGGGATGTTCTAAATAATAATAAGGTCTCGGAAGTTGACGACCTTAAAAAATTACAAAATGGCCTAAAAAAGATACAAATATGACATAATAATGACAAAAGTTGTCCTTAAAAAATGACCTAAAAAATGTACCAATATTTTTTTTTATTATATTTTATCCTATTTTACTACAACATTCTATATAAATTTATCAAAACTTACAATTACTCAAAGTATGAAATAAAAATAACAACAAATGTCCTTAAAATATGAAATAAAAAAAATGACAAACATTGGTTTATAAATTTATCAAAGCTTACAAATTACTCAAAAATCATAATCATTGCATTGTACAATTAGAGCGTATTTGATGTTATCAAAAGTAAATGAACGACGATTATCTGTTTATAAATATTTATATTTGGAAAAACTCTGCACGTCCACTGAAGTGATTGGGAGACGCAGACGAGCAGTAACCGGCGTTTTAATTTTTGCCAAAATATTATGAAAAAAATATTAAAATGTAGATATAATAGGTATTATTCACTATAACATGATAATGACACAACGAATGTAATCTACGAGATAAAATTAGATACTAGTCGAATAGAATATTAGGAAAAAATAATAAAATTTAGGTATAATAATATTCAGTGAATATTATTCACTACAACAAAACAACTACGAATGTAATCGAACAAGAATTAAGCTATCGGTATAATGGTCAATAAAAAGTTAACTAGTGAAAAATCAGTAAAAATGTGGGAAAATTACATAAAAAAGTCAAAAAATTACTTAAAAAGTAACAAACACCAAAAACTTCAAATTAAAAATTAGTTATTCGAATTCACATGCTAATGAAACACATTTGGGGCAATGAGAGCATCGTCTAAAAAGTTAAAAAAAAAATTGCAAAATGCATCAACTTCCAAGTCCTACTAATAATACATTTAGATGAACTGTCGTTCTAATATCAAAAAAAAACAATTAAAAGACATTTTCTTTCAAGCTCTCCAAGTGCGTTTCTAGCTTACAATTATGTACATTTATGAATTGTTCTATAATTTAAATTAAATAAAATTATAACTATAGGGAAAAGATTGGAAGCTGGTATTTTATAGGAGGAAATACGATTAATATATTTTGTTGAATAAGCTAGATGGTTTGCACATCCATTGCTATGACTGGGGATCCAGAAAAAATTGACTATTTAGGTCACAAGGCTGAGACGATGAACTATGGATTTGATGATAAGAATAAGCGAGGATAAAGTAGAATTAAATGAGCCAGAAGATATGATTAGGAATGATAGGCATGATTGCGAATCAGAAATAATCAAATAATTGATAAATTCAACATAGAAGATAAATTATGGATCATTAGCATAATACTCAATAGTGAAAGAAGAAATGAGAGCGTTAATCTTACTGGAAAAGGAAATATTGAACGTGGGGATATAAAAAGAAAATTCAGCAGAAGTATTAGATACGGAACCATTAGTGAAAACTAGAAGCTAGGATAGTTGGTAGTGTTCTGCATAGTCCGGTCCTAACATACAAAAACTATTGAATCGTCGGTTTGGTCCGGTTCAATAATTTTTAGGAGTAGTTCGGTCCAGTTCTCAGATCAAATGCATTATTTTCAGTCCGGTCCGGTTTCAAAAAAATAAAATGAAAATCAGTCCAGTCCGGTCTCAATCATGTACTTAAAATCTAAATACAGATATTGTATATATTATATAGGTACCATTATCAACATTTGAACAGGTTTCAACTATTTCCATAGTATCAATATTTTCTACATCTTCAATTGTATTAACTTGATTTTTTTCATGGTCTTTGTTTTGAAGCATTGACATATAGAAAATAGTTTTAATTTTTTAAATAGTTAGGTAAAAAATTTAACTAGAAATTACCATCATCACTATTTAGATTTTCTCTTTCATTTTCAATAACACTACAGTTACATTTTTTCAAATTATTGTTACCTAAAGATGAAAATTGGAAAGCATATTTATAAAATTATTAAGTTAAACATAATATACCTAATGTTTTATATTATTATAATTTTGTTTTTTAATTTAACTAACCATTAAAATTATTTCAAAATTGAATATAATACAATTAATGCATCAATTTACCTTCTAGCTTAGTATGATTTGACAAATTGTTTGTTATATTATCATCTAAAAAATGCGTAATATATCTATAATATAAATATATTATAACATCCATTATCAATTAAGTAGGTACATCTAATTATACAAGTGTTTAAGTTAGGGTTTTATACATTAAATAATGTTAAAAATTATAAATATAATAAACACATTCAGAACACGATTTGTGTCAATATATAATATCTAAAAATAATATATATATATACAGTGGTTGAATTGGAAAAAAAAATAAAGGTGGACTCTAAATGTAGCTGAACAATTAGCGTTCCAAAGCAAATTAATCTAAAAAAAACCGTAGGGGACTCTGTCCCCCCCACCCCCTAAATGCATCTACAATATAAATAATTAAAAATATCTAATGATTAACACAGATATCTATAACAAATAATAAACAATACTAATAGGTATTTATTTGAATTAATTCTATCAACACAGCAACACGTCTAGCAAATTTAAAATCTAAAATGTAAATATATAGCCACGTGATAAAATTAATTAATCAATTAACTTTCAATTTAAAATAATTCATGTATTTTACTGTTGCCTACAAAAAGTAAATATTAAATTTATAGATTATAAATGTTACTCTTTTATTAGTATATTAATTTTTCTTTGTCAATATTAATTTTAATATTTGAAGTTTAATATTAGTCAAATAATTTATTTCATCCCGTCACATTATTTTTAGGACTAAGATTTGCTGAGAGTTAAATAATAATTATTTTTATCATAGGTATGTATATGTATTGCTTTAAAATGTATGACCAAAAAAAATTTAAGGAACTTTTAACTGTATTTATTAACTTTTTTTTTAGGTAGGTACTAGGTACTTAAGTAAAAAGGGCTAATAACTTTTTTTGGAAAAACAAGTTTTTTTTATCAATTTTATCAAATTACAAAAAAATAAAAATTGCCGGGACTGACGTTCATTGATAATCAGATTGTACATCAGTTTTTCTAATAAATTTTATTTCTACTTACTTATGTTTTGTATATCTATTTTTTTTTTTTTTTTAAGGCGGGATTTATGAAGGTGGATTATCAAAAAAAAATAAAAGTACACCGGTAACAGGAATCTGCGCACGCCTATGATTTATTATTAAATTAAAGTGTTTTAATTACCTTGGTCATTGTTTTTCTTTTTATTGAAAAAGTCCGATATGGACAATTTTTGACGTTTATTCATGTTTATTGCTGACGTGACGTGAAGGACTGTAGGAGTGCGGTTGAGGTGTTTACTATTTTCAACAAAATTACAATTTATAAATTACATACGCGAGTACGCCACAAGCTAACATAATACTGATTACTCATTCGTGGAGCACCTCGTTTCCAAATAAAATATAAATAATATTTATTTTTCCTTGAAAACGATCACCATTTATTAATCGTCGATAACTAAAACAACGGACGGATTCTCAAAATACGGAGTCAATATATTATTATTGTCAGCAGTGTTACCACATTTATCATTCTGGCAATCGCCAATTTGTTTTGATAATAACGCCATCTACCGCCAAAATTAAAAACTATCGCTATCTACCGCCAAATATAAAAAAATATATAGCCAAAATCATAAAAAAATTTATATTTGAAGCCACTTCGTTGTTTAATTTTAATTTGGCTAACACCATTATGTATGAATTATGTATGGTAACATATAACATAGTTGTATTTTATTATAAGTACATTTGATTATAGAATAGACTATAGTTTATTCAATAGAACATACCTATGGATAAATTCTTCTTAAAAAAATTTCTCAACAGGTAAATACAAACCACATAACTAATAAAAAAAGTAGAAATTTTCTAAATTTTTTTATTATTAACTTTTGGTTATAAATATAATTTCATAGGTATAAAACATGGTAAAATCTAAGACCTACTTTAAACAACAAACAAATAAAATGATAAATCTTTAAATATAACAATAAAATCAGATAAACAATCAAAAACAAAAATAACTATTATTAAAATATCATTTTTTTCTTTTACTTTGTAAAAACCACTACTGTAAACAAAGTTGTAATTTTCTGATTTTTTTTTTAATATGAACTTTTATAAATATAATTTAATATAAAACATAGTAAAATATAATACTTTCAACAACAAACAAAAAGACAAATCATTCAATAGACATAATAACAAATGTTATTATGTCTATGGGGAGATCGGTCTTCTTAGACATTGACAAAGGTTTTTTTATTTTTCTTCAGAATTGATAACAAAAAAATTTTTCTAAAATAATTTATGATAGATATAATATTATGAATTTACGCCACTTTTTTCGCCATATCTTTTCAAATATCGCCATTCTTAGAGCCAATCGCCAAATTAAAAATTCGTACGCCATATAGATGTGAAATATCGCCACTTTGGCGATTTATCGCCACGTCTGACAACACTGATTGTCAGTGGTTTACTATGGATCGTTATCGTCGGTACACCCAGGCAGTGGCGCCGAAGTCCATGTTTATGTATGGCAGCTGCCATATATATAAACATTTAAGGGGGGGGGTCCAGAGGAAAATAAAATGATGACAATTAATAGAAATAGGATCACAAATTATTAAGTAGTATTGCCCACTTCGAGTATTTGGTATTACATATACATTATTTCGTTGATCAATTAACACCAAATAGTTCATAATAATACGATCATTACTGATTAGTAAGAACAGTAACAACTAATGGTGCATTTTGGATAGAACAAAAATAAAAATAAAAACCATCAACCAAAATAGACATTCGCCGACTGGCGACCACCCACTCCACTAACATACGTATATTACATTATTAGCGTCTATTATGTTATCAAAAATGCAACATTTAGTCCATTATAGTGTTTATAAATAGCTAAAAATTCCTATAAATTATGATACACTATCGTTGAAAATCAACTGTACCTTCAGTTTAGTGTAATAACTAATAAGCCAGCTATAATTCAAAAAGACTGTGACATATATTTATATTATTTAATTGGTTTTATTATTTAACTTTTAAGAATTTTTAATTTTTAACCACTACTATTTAAAGTTAAAAATTATAATTGTCTAAGAATATTAAGTACAAATCAACCTTATAAAGTAATTTATTTAATACCAAAAACTATGAGTTCTGTTTGTAAATGTGATTGCGGGAAATTAAGTTCATCAATGAACGATAAAAATTGGAATAGACATATTAACTCATGTAAAGTACGAAAATTTAAAAGAAACTCGCATGATATAAAATCGTTTTTTTCTGGAAACAAGAATAAAAAAAGCAAATTGATTCACCAAATTACTGCTGTAAAAAATAGTAAGTACCTACATAATTTATTTAAATGTTTTATTTTGTTTTAAAATAAAAATACAGATATATTATAAATATGTATTATTTTAAATAATTAATACTGATCTTAATTATAATATTTAATATGATTAGTTTTTACTTATAAGTTCTGTACTACCAACTTATTGTACTATAACCTATCTATGTGGCTATGTTCTATTAGTTATTACCAGGGTTAGGATATGTATGCAACAGCATGATTTCTTATGCGACTTCTGAATATTGATTTTGTCAATAATGTCCACGAATCACCTCATGATGAGATAAATGGTGGTGTTTTTATTTTGCATGTTTTTGCATATTTTAGATAAAATGGATATTATTGCATATATTGAATAAAATTAATATTATTGCATATTTCAATTATATGAATGCAAAAAATGAATGTATTATAGTATATTTCGTATTTAATTCTAGCCCCGCTGATAAAAGTGTTATGTGCACCACAGCATATTATAGTATATTATTATTATACTTATTATTATTATTATTATTGTTAAGTATGTATATGTTAATATGTGGGGACAAATGCTGACATTCGTGTAACAACCAAGCAATTGTAAAATCGTTCTTTCTATATTATAATTTTCAGCGACTCAATAAAATAAAATACTTTTAATAAAATTGTTGAATTGAGAATTTCCTCGTGGTGTTTTTTTTCTAAAGTGCGAACTTAAAAAACGTTACTGTAATGCCAACGGACCCTACCGAGTTTACCCGATCTGGCATACAACAAAAGTATAAAACTTGATTTTTTTTATCAAACATAAATTTTATTTTGAATTATTTTATTTTATTTCTCTATTATATTATATTAAGACAAACAACCAACCACTGATGTAATTCAATAAATATTTTTTTTTATTTTTATTACTATATTTTTGTATTTATCTTATAAAAATTTAAATCTATATTTTTGCATATTTTGGTAAATAAAATGCATATTTTACAATTTTTTTATTTCATACAAATCCTAGTCCTGATAATTACATTAATTTATCCCACTACTGTTAATTTGGAGTATAGAAAAGTAAAAAAAAATGCTTATATGTGTAAAAAAAAATATATTAGTTAAAAAAGATTTTTCTGATGATTGATTTTATATATGATTTTATTTTATGTACTTACATTTTTGTACCTACTTATACATTAACAAATGATAATTTGTACATATTACATGCTCACATAGTTTTTTGATAATCAATTACCTTATTGAATATACAACTAGTCTTGAGATAAACTCATGATTGCAAAATAAAGGTATGTGCCTATCCATATTAAACAACTTTTTTTTAAGTATTTATATACTTAATTGTGAATATGTACCTATATAACTCATAATCGTTTGATGATTAATATCCTTATTGAATATACAACTAGAACTAGCTTTAATTTAATACATATTTTTAGCTATTTTTGATGTGAACAATGATTTAAATGAAGACCAAAGTACTCCAGTTAATAAAGAATCATTGGTTGAATGTGAAATTCAAAAAGATACTGAGATAAGCTCATGTTTGCAAAATAAAGGTATGTACTTAAATTATTTGTCATTTTTTATGTACCTATTTATATATTTTGAATATTTAGTTTTTTGTACCTTTGCCTATAATGATAAAAATAATAATCTATAAGATAAAGTAATAGTGATGTACGAACAGCGAAATAACATGTTTTTTCCATTTTTTTAAAGGCATAACAAATATTATGTAGGGGGTACCTAACATATCTATTTAGCTAAAAGAAAAAACATAGGTATAATAATTTATAATAATAAGATAAGAAAATACAATTCAATTAAAACTAATAATTAATTTAGTAAGTATTATTTAAATAACACTAAAAAAAAAAAAAAAAATGTTTATCAGAAGTAGTAGGTATCTATGGAAACAAATCAAAATGTAATACATTGTAACCTGCAGACATTAAAATTTTAGCAGGGCTATGTGACAAATATTTAGTTTTAAAATTTGACAGATAAAATGTAGGTTTATTTCTGGAGTTGATTGTATTTACCTTAAATTTTAATTCTTCAAGAAGTTCTACACAATAAGTCATCTTATGCAATAATTTGATTAAGAATCTTAAATTTAATGCTATTTTATGTTTTTTAAAGAATCAATTTTAAATAAATTACCAATTGTATTATATCCTAATTCCTGACTGAGGGGTTCTTTTCATATTACAATTATATGACAGATATCATAAAAAATTATTTTGAATTAAGGAAAGGCATGTATATTGTCTAATATTGTCAGTGTGCCATAACCTAACCATATTAATGTAGCATATTTTATTTGAGATCTAACTAATGAGAAATATAGTTTTTGATGCTGAGCTATCGTAGAAACATATACATATGGGCTTTAAAAGACCTAATTTCATAAATGACTTATTGCAAACATAATCGACATGTTTATTATCAGTTTTATAATAGGTTAATCATTATAATATGTGTATTGTGTTCTTAATATTGATACTTAATTTTATTTGATAGTTCATTAGAATAAAAAAGTTCTAAATAAAATTTATATGTTACCATGAGTCTATTTACTTAGCATAATTTTTGAACTGTCAACTTTTATTTTAGATGATATGGATATGGATATAATTAAAAATGATCCAGCAATTTTTGCTAAAATGTCTATTTTGTCACCGGAAATTAAAGATTACATCTTAAAATTTGGTCCTTGTCAACCGTTACAAGATGATTTACCTAATAAAATATTTCCTTATGAAATTAACAATGAAAAGATAAAAAGAAGTTTTAATGATAAACATTATTACAGAATTTTGTCTGATAAATCAAAATGCCATCGTGATTGGTTGTCTTATTCATTAAGCAAAAATAAAATATTTTGTATTCATTGCATGCTTTTTGGAACCAATTTGCATAGTAATTTAGAAAAATCTTGGACCAAAGAAGGGTTTAATAAATGAAAAAATTGTTCATTTGCTATTCAAAGACATGAATTAACTCCAGATCATGTAACATCATCTTTAAAATGTAAATTACGTCAAAACAATGTGCCAATTTTGCCTTCAATTGAAAATAATAGAAAAACTCAGATAGCAATGAATAGACAAGTTTTATTAGAGCTTATAGACATTGTAATATACATGGGACGTCATAACCTGGCATTTCGTGGGCATTATGAGGATTGGTCTTCAAATTCTCGAGGTAATTTTAAGGACTTGGTTATGTTAATGTCTAAAAATTCTGGACCATTAGCGGAACACATAAACTGTATTTAACAAAATGGAAAACGTGAAACATCTTTTATTTCATGGCAAAGACAAAATCAGTTGATTGAAGCTATTGCCGAAGATATTTCATTTCAAATACGATCATTTATTAAAACTGTAAGAATGTTTAGCATATCGATTGATACTACATTTGATGCATCTCGTAATGAACAAATATCATTTATTATACGGTAAATAAATACAATTATTTTAACTAATATGTTTTGTTATGTTATATTAATATATTTTTTAGATATGCTGATGAAGTGACTGGTGAGGTTCATGAAAGACTATTAGCAGTAAAGGAATCACCAATTACATCTGGAAAAAAATTATATGACATTTTTGTAAATGTAATGGAAGCTGAAAATTTGAATTGGAAAGAAGAGATGGTTGGTCAGTCATATGATGGAGCTAGTAACATGCGTGGTAACTATAATGGCCTCCAAGCTCATATTAAAGAAGAAAGCCCACAAGCATTATTTGTGTGGTGTCACTCCCATCGTTTGGCTTTGGTAGTAAAACAAGCAGTATCATGCAACTCCAACGCAGTTGATTTATTTGGCAATTTAGAAACTCTCTATGTTTTTCTTTGGTGTTCAAAAAAAAGAGCAACGATTTTCAGAGAAATTCAAATTGAATGTGGTAATATGGAAGGTAAAAATAATCCATTGCATGCTGTTAAGAGAGTAAGTACAACACGTTGGAGTTCTCATGCGGCAGCATTATATGTAGTTTTAAAATTCCACAATGCAGTTTTAAAAACATTAAATAAAATTAAAGATTCTGAAGGATCTGCTGATGTAGTAGTTGGTGCGAGTTGTAGTGGTTTGATATCATACCTTACATCCCAACGTTTTCTTCTAACAGCATTATTATTCAAAACTATATTTCAAATACTTGAACCTGTCACCCGCCAATTGCAGTCCCAAGATATGGATATGCTTATGGCCACAAATATTTTAAATAATGTGATTCATCAAATCAAAGAACTTAGAAATGATGATTCGTTTAAAAGATTACTAAAAAGGACTGATGAGTTTGCTGAAAATAGTATTGTTGACTTTTTACCTCTTGTATCTAGTCGACCCAAACGTGTTCCAAGAAAATCAGGTGTATATAATTTTCATAATAAATATCAATTATTAATTAAATTTATTAAGAAAGTATGATTGTTCTTAATTTCAAAATGTAATATTAATTTCAGGTGAACATTGTCAGGATGAAATTATATCATGTCCCATGAAAAAATTTAGAATTGATACATACAATGTCATAATGGATATTCTTTTAGCAGAGTTAAGTGGACGTTTTGAAAGCACCAATATAGGACCTTTAAAAGACTTATCCCTTCTTTCATTTAGACGTATTCGAGAAGTTCAAAATAATCCACACATTGTACCTTGTGATGCCTTTGACGCTTTGTGTACCATGTACTCACAAATCGATAAAAACTCATTATTGACAGAATATATTGAATTTTGTAAAAATTTTACTGAAATAGAAAACAGTATTTTACTTCCTAAGTATCTTAACAACAATTTAATAGTTGAAGATTATGAAGATTCACTAGAGTTAAACGCATATAGTTATGATAGTGCGGAAGAAGATTCTGCAAAAGTTGTTTATCATAACATATCAAGTACGAGGGAATTATTTAAACTATTTTGTTTGGCTTAATTAGCTAATATTTTTCCAAATTTATATTTAGTTTTAAAATTATCTATCACATTACCTGTAACAAGCTGTAGCGTAGAGCGAACTTTTTCTAAATTAAAACTTATAAAAACAAAGTTAAGAACAACTATGTCACAAGATCGTCTCGATAGTTTAATGAAAATATCATGTGAGCAAGATATAATTATTAATAATGAAAATGTAATTTTGTTATTTGCAGCTAAAAGTAGTGTTCTAACTAAATGTTTGATTTATTAATAAATATTTAATACTTATAATAATATTGTTACGAAAGGACATAATTATTATTAATATTGTATATAATATAATATAAAAGGTTGCGTTTTGACATTTTGTTTGTATTTTGTAGTAGGTATCATAGCAATTAGCAGATAATTAAATATAATTATATTTTATATTTATGTTAATATTTACATACGAATTAGTTGGAAAATATAAGAGAGTTTATCAAAAATAAAAGTGGGTGGAAAATTGTTTGACAGGTTTCAAATTTATTAAGTGGGTTATGTGATTGTGTGTGTTGTGGTGGGGGCGGGTGGGTGGTGGTCGGAGGTCAATGCCATACATGTAATTTTGTACTTCGGCGCCACTGCACCCAGGGAAGTTTTCGTAATAGTTATATTTTTAGCAATTTAGCAGTTTATACCACGAATTAATACGCAGTGGAAACACTTGAAACGTGTTACATAAATTATATAACATTATTATATATTTTATTATTGCGTTCCTAATATACATATGTGCTAATAATAATGAACAGATTACGAACTAATACCAAAAATTAAATAAAATATTAATCGTTTCCAATTTTTTTTCATATTTATTTAATTTTTCTAAGAAACAAATTCATATTCATATAATTGTTGAAGGACGCTGCGTCCCCTGCGTTCCTTGATGAATTAAATTAAGGGGTACGCTATAATATGAAGAAAAATGAAGAGTAGCTCAGACCCTCTGCGTCCCCCCCCCAATTCAACCACTGTATATATATATAATATAATATAACAAGGTAGTTTCCGATGACATTTGTAATATGACAATTAATGTAGATTTTTATGAAAAACCTAAGAAATTCATTCACCAACTTTTAAATTATCACCCTCTTCAACCCAATGATATTGATTTTAATACTGATAAAGTATATTTTACAAATAAGAAAATGGGCGATATTAGAAAATGGATAAGTTATAGTCTTAATTGAAAATCATTTTTTTTGTTGGATTTGTATAGGATTTGGGTTAAAAGATGATCAAAATATTTTTGTAACTGGTTATAGTGGTGGAACTAAGCATTTTTACGACAGAATTAAAGAACATGAAATGAGCAAAACCCATATTAACAATTTAGAATCATTTTTCATGTTTGGCAGTAATAAAGATATCATAAGTTATTTCAGTAAAGCATGAAAAATAAACCTCAGAGAAGTACAAAATAATAGAAATATTTTGGAACGTATTATTGAGACAATCAAAATGATAGGCAAGAGGGGTCTTAGTTACCGTGATGCTAATGAAGCAGCTTATACTTTAGATAATGATTCATTAGATCATAGAAATTTACTCGAAATATTAATGTTAATTTCAAAGTTTGATCCTGTACTAAACAACCTCGTGCGAAATTGCATCGATAAGAGTAAAAAAAATACACGACAAACAAAGTAACAAAGGACGAGGCAATCTTGTTAGTTTTTTATTGAAAACTACTGCCAATGTAATAATTGAAGGAATAACTAAATTAATAAAATAAAAAATATCTGAGAAAATTAAACAAGCCAATTTTTTTACCATACAAATTGATATCACGCAGGATATCAATGTAGTCGACCAGTATTCCATTGTAGTTAGATACGTAAATAACCAAGTTAATGAACGAGTTGTAAGCATTGTTAATTGTAAATCGGGCAAAGGTAAAGATATGCACGAACTTGTTTCAAACGAGTTAAAACAAATATATATAGATATTACAAAATGTATTGAAAACTCAACTGATGGTGCACCTAACATGCAAGGCCAATATAAAGGATTCACTAAGTGGTTAGCTGATGATTCACCCAAACAACTTGTATGTATGGTGCTATGCACACGTACTAAATTTGGTTATATCGGATGTAACTCAGAAAACTAATGAATTTATTTCACTTTTTAGTCTTTTGAAAAAGTTGCCGTATTCGTTTGTGAATCATATATATATATATATATATGAATGCATTTTTGGAAAAATGCGACAGAAGGTAAAAATATTAGTTTCATAAGTACGTTAGGTGAGACAAGATGGTGGTCGAAAGAAAAATCGTTAAGAAAAGTTTTTGGATCTTTAAATGACTCTCAAAATTCAATCTTTGTTCAAATATGTCAAACGTTGTTTAATATTTCGACATCAGAAAGTATGAACTCTGATACACGGTTTAATGCTAACGTGTACTTACAAATGTTACTAAAATTTGACACAATTATTTCTTCTTATTTTTAAAAGTACCACTCCATTATAAAACTATTTATAAACATCAGGAATGGGTTTGCAACAATCATATAAAATGGTAGAAAACAATAAAAACGTTATAAGATGCAAGTAGAAAATTTATTGTTGTGTACGAAAAAGCTAAATATTTTTCGTCTGCTATGAACGTGATTTTTGGAAATGAAGATACAACATTCAGAGTTGAAGATTTTAAAGAAATTAGAATTAAAAAAAAACCAAAGTTTCACGACAAAATCATCAGTGATACCCCTTATGATTGTTCTAAAAAAAAATATGAAATTAATGTTTATAATATTGGTAACCTTGGATACTGTTATTGAGAGTTTAGAAAATAGATTTTCAAAGCATAAAGAAATGTACGTAGACTTTGAATGGTTACATACTACCTACTAACTTTAAATTAATAAAAAATTTACCTGAAAATGCGATGAATAAAATAGCTGAGCTTTTGACCGACTTTTCACCAAATATCGATAAAAAAATATTATAAGAACAACTAATAGATTTTGCAGGGAAATGGGATTCACTTTCAAAAACATTACTTGAAGAATATAACTGTATCACATTAGATCTAGAAAAGAACGATGAAGAAGAGGAATCTGACTTAACCAAAGAACACCCTAACACCTTGTACATAAAAAGACATGTAAAAATTGTATATTTTACTGTTATCAAATTTTAGGGAAGTATAATTTGTATGCTACAACATATACAGAATTATTTTTAAGATACAAGTTTTTGTTAACATTATATATAACTCAAGTTAAGTGTGAAAAAAACATTTTCAAAATTGAAGTATATGTTGAACAGATTAAGAAGTAATTTAAGTCGAGAACATGTGGAAGAATTTATTATAATGTCGTTTGAGAAAGATATATTATATTCTTTACAAAATGTAGATATGATTGAATATGTAGCGTAAATCAGTAACTTAATGAAAAAATTACTAATTGGATAAATAAATAAATAATTAATATATTTCAATACATAATTAAACGTGAAAATACTTTGGTAACTGTTTTTTTTCTTTTGTTTACAATTAGTAATTAGTAAGTAATTACAATAAATATTGCACATTATTATTATTATATTTAAAAATATTTTTTTAATCTAAGAATTGTATTTGAAAATAGAAAATAACTTAAAATAAGTACTATTATAATAATATATGATCTTTATTTAATAATTACTATAGAACTATGTCTATAACTATGTAAAATAATTAGTAGACATTTAATATTTTATTTTAAATAAAGGGTTTACAATTTTTTATCGTTTACCAAAACTTTTAAGTTTTAATTAATGTAATATGTTCAATTTAGAAATAAAAAATGGAGATTTGGTGTCCTCCAGATCATTTTCTCTATTGTAATACGAATATAAAATAATTTCACTTTGGTAGGGCCAGTAAAATTTTTTAGCCGGGCCGGTTTAAAGACCCAGTCTTTGATTAACGTTTAAGTGTGGTCCAGTCCAACTTCGGTCCCCTGGTAAAATAGAAGTCCAGTCTGGTCCTTAAAATAACGGATCGTGCAGAGCACTAATAGTTGGGTATTGAACAAAGATTCAATCACATAATCTACATAATCCTTAGTTTTCAAAAACTTTATTAATTGTATTTATAAGTAATAGTATAAATATTACTTCTTTAATAGATCATAATAATAGTAAAATGTATTACATTATATTATATTTAGTAATTAGTTAATGTTAACCTATCTATAATAAATTCTATATAGTAATACATGAATATATATATATATATATTATATATATATATATATATATATATATATATATACATTCTTTATTGGGCTTAAGTTTGTTGTGTATAATATTAATAAACAATTTTTGTTTTTATATATATTTTGTAAAATAATAATACAAGGCAATCTGTAATTTAATAAAAGATCTTTTTAATTATATAATTCTTTTTTTAACATCTACAAACAATTTAAAAAGATAATACTCGGTATATATACGTATTATTAGATAAATAGTAATAATAATTGATATTAAAATTCACATAAAACATTAATGAATCATGTACAACAATATATATTACAGTAAATGATAAACTATACAAAATAAATTTATTACATTATTTTACAAGTGAGAAAGTAATTATTAATTTTCTATTATTTAATTTTTTTTTCTGAAACCAGATCTTTATTAAAAATGTAACACTTGTAAAAATACTAAAACATTAAAATGATATAATTAAAAAATAATAATTACATATAGGACATATATACATTTATGATTTATAGTTATGAGAGTATGCACATTCACCATATAAACATTTTGTTGAACTATATGATTGTACCATAGACATATAAACTAATTTATAACTAGTTTATAGGTCTATGATTGTACCTATGAAACGTAAAAACAGAAATATATGGCAACACTTGGAACCACTAAGCTCTTTATTAATCGAAACTGAGCGTGTCCCATAGAATAATATTACCATTGATTATAGAATCTATTCTATAATCAATGATATTACTCTATGTCATGTCCATTCTGATTAAATTTATTCTGTTCTATAATACCCGGTAACATGGATCCAACCATAACTATAGGTGATAAATGATAATATTTCCCGCGTATTCATTGTCTTATTTGGTTTTCTGATATGTTTTAATGTATTTTTTTTACCGACACAGAATTAATCAACCTTTGAGTACTGATAGGGGTTAAGTGTATGGGGACTTCAGTAGTTCAGATTGTTTAGATTTCATGTACCATTCATCAAAACATTTATAAAGAAATCACGAAATTTTTTATATATTATAAACAATAAATTGCTATCAATATACAAGTGAATCATATAACTAACTGTCCTGAGTTTTAAAGGTAAGAAAGAAATGTTTAATTTTTATGTTAACTTAAGAGGTATGTAACCTAAGATATTAAGGAAGTTAATCTACTAATGTTTTTCATTAAATAAGCATTTAATCATTATATATATATATATATATATATATATAAAAGAGAATTTTTAATAAAATTATATAGCATATGTTATTTTACTGTATATGTTACTCTGTTCTACAATGATAAAAAATCTTAACATTTTGGTCATTTTGGTTAAGTTCTACTTGAAATAAGTTTGTAAGATTTGTAGAGTTTGTAAACATTTGTTATTTTATAACTTTTTTATACTATTTTTATTATATTTCTTTATACATTTTAAATGTAATAGATTTTTTTGATAAATTCTACATGCTTATTAATTGTTAATATATTTAATGATTAATTATTCTAAATACATTTAAATTTAATCTCCTTTATAAATATACATCACATGTAAAAAAATATTGAAAATACTAAAAATTAAAACTATTTCATTAAATATTAAAATAAGTTAAAGAATTATTGAATTAAAGTTGTAGAAAATTTTAAATTATCTTTATTTTACATTGTACATTTGATTTAACTCTCAAGAAAATATATTTTTATTAGATTTGCTTTATGTTAATTTATAATTTTTATAATTTATTAATTGATTCTTATGAATTAGATTTATAATATGGCCATTCAATTAGAATTTAAGAAATGGATCAAGTATAATTTAGAAGAAAACATTCATTGTGTGTATTTTGAAAGAATGGCTGTAGTTAAAGATTGTTTGATTTCAGAAAATAATAAGAATATTGATTTTATATTAAAAGTAATTGAAGAACAAACTATGACTGAAGAAAAAGCCATTTTGAAATGTAAAATCAGTGGTATTTCAGTACCTACCTTATATTTCATTGATTTGAAAAAATTATAAAATAATAATGAAGAATATATCAGAACTGATGGTTTCTGATTTTTTAAAAGAAAATTATAATAATACTGAAACAGTAACAGAATTATTATTTGAAATAGGAGTTAAATTAAGTGAAATGTATGCCATGGTGATTTGAATACTTTTAATATGTTGTTAAAAGAAAATGTTTCTATTGTTTTTATAAACTTTGGTTTAAGTTCAATAAACCCTATTAATCATTGGCATTGGCAAATTGCTGATCAATTTTGGTTAATATTAACTGGTTTTAAAGATGACCTGACAAATTATACTACAATTTTAATAAAGTTAAATACATTGAAAACAAAATTAATGGTTGATTTTCAATTTTTTAAATCTTACTCAATGTTTAATCAATCTTAATATTTATAATGAGCTATTTAATTAAACTATTGTAACTTTATTTTTAAATTGCATATACATAAGTTATGTTGATATGATACTTAACTTATGTATCTACAATGTTGATATGATACTTGAAAAAAATGTTTTTTATTGGTCTGATTAACTAGGTACAGCTCTATTTATTGTATATGATAAAGTTTCTATAATGGATAGAAAATTTAAAGGAACTGGGATTTCACTAATGTAAAATATGTCTTTAAGTAGTTTTAATTTATGTTATAGATGGTTAATTCAACTTTAAAAACTAAAACAAGTCCAAGTATTCAAATCAAGTCAAAAAATACATTGACTCCCAATATTTTGTTGAGGAACAAAAATGCTGATGATGTGTCACTTAAGTACATTGATTCACATAGCCAATCTTCAAAAAAGAAAACACCACAGCCTGTAAGTATAAAGGTATAAGTATAAAGTATATATTATCATTTTCAATTTTAAAGAATTTTAGAATTTGAAAATAATATGAGAGATGTCTACTATTTATTATTCTTATAATTTATTGTCTAGTCAACATGTTTTTTATATTATTATTATTATTTGAGAATTCATCCTTGCAGATATACTTAGAATTCCATAATGTCTTATCTACATCTACGATGCTAGCTTTTTAACCCATTTTGTTTGGTTTTGAATAATCCCTTATATACACTATATCATCCTCATTAAATATTTTGTTTTTGTTTGAGATTTTCCTTTTGCAGTTATTAACTTGCCTGGTATTGGACATTGAAATATTGGAATAGGCATGGTATGTTCAAATCTGATTTGCACTTTTCTACCGAACATAAGTTTAATTGGAAAAATTCTGTGGCATGAATACTATTTCTGTAATAGGATAAATTGCTTATAGCAGAAGATGGTGATATTTTGGGATTGGTCATTATCTTTTTAAAAATGATTTTTAATGATTTAATTAAAAAGGTGAATCGGATATTATAATTTTTGGCCTTATAAATTTGATGTTTTTTTTACTAAATTATGTAGTGGGTATGAAATCTTTGCTATAGTTTTCACAAATATACAATAATAATTTATCATACCTAGAAATTATTTTAACTCTGATGTTTTTAGGCTTGGTAATATTTGATATGCATTCTACCTTTTCTGGATTTTTACTTTAACCATTGTTCTATATATATATATAATGTGACTCAAATAGTTGATGCTTTGCTGAAATAATTGATATTTATTTTTGTTTAATTGGAGTTCAGCTTCTTTGCAATGCTTAAGTACCTTGGTTAAATTATTTAGATGTCGCTATCAGTGTTGCCAGTGACACTATATCATCGAATATATTTACATTGTATGCAAAATCTTTAAATATTTTTTCAACCTCACTTTGAAATATGGCTGTGGCTGGTTTTATGCCATATGGAAATTTTAAAACTTCATAAGTACTCTTATAAGTAATCCACGTTATAATTTAATTCATATTTCTTTAGACTTTTAGATGACAGTAAGCATTATTTATTATTATATGTTTGATTCCATTTTTGTTGAATTTTCACTGTTAGTTTTTGGAGTTGGATTGCTGACAGCAATTTTCTGTTTAAACTTTTTATTAGAAAGATTCTTCATTTGATTTATTGGAAACTCAATTTGTAACTGATTACTAGCTGATTTTCGTATTAATGCCATGTCCACCATGTCTGCCAGAGTTTTACTTGGTTCTTTACTTAACCAATTAATAATTGATCACTTTGTTAAACCGGTTATGAATTTGTTCTAAAATAAATTTGCTTAAAGTATTACCAAATTTATATTTAATTTCTTTCATTTGAACATGAATGTACCAAGCGCTAACTGGTTTAGTACTCTCTTTTCGGAGTTCATAGAATTTAGTTAGTTTGCAGTATACTAATAGTTTGAGCATGAATTGTTTACCTAAAAGTTCACATAGTTGATCATATTTTAATGAACTTGGTAAAACTGGATTGCAAAGTTCTTAGAGAACAGCATACATTGTTGCACCTATTAGGACCAAAACTTTGTGGTCATTTTCAAAGAAATTTTCAATAAAATATTGGTCAAGTCACTCATTATAGATATTCCAGTCTTTGCCTATTTGATATTCTGACACCATGCCAATACCACACGTTTTGCTTTGTACTATGCTTACCTTGTGTGTAGAGGACACAACATTTTTAATCTTTGTCGTAAATGTATAACTCTTACTACCATAGTTAATCAAATATAAGTTTAATGATAATTAATTAACAAAGCAATTTAAAATACATTTTATATAATTGAAAATGATAGAAAATATAAACTCAAGAAATTAACATTATAATATAATGTCTGAAGCATGGAATGAGGGACTATCTACTCTCTAGACAATGGTCTAACATAATAATAATATTAATACAGGTTGTTCAACACTACGAATTTTGAAAATAATCCTAGAAATTATCTAGATTATAGTATTATTTTCTTAAGTTTTTATTTTTAATTTTTTGTTTCTAAATTATAGGTTGAAATAACTAAAACTGCAACTGAAAAACCATGTCTTGAAATAAAAAATAGCCATACTGAAAATAACATTATTCAACTGGTAAATAAATAAAACTATTTTTGTATCATTTAGAACAGTGGTTCTCAACCTGGAGGGCGCGGCCCCCCTAGGGAGGCGTAACAAAATTTCAGGGAAGAACGTGAAAATATTGAAAAAAAACACGAAAAATGAAAACTTTGCTGTTTTCTACGCCGTGCATTGCCGCTGTGTAGGTCGACGCCGTGATTAATTTTTTTATGCAAATAAATTAATTTAATATTAAAAAAACTTCATTGAAGATATATTCTTATTAATCCAATATCCATCATTAAAGCAGGGACTGGTACTCCGGTTTTCAATTATTTTATTTAAAGGTTCGTGTTTCGATTATTGAGAAATACAAAAAAAGGGTTCGGATTCGGGTTCCGGTATTATAAGGTTCTAAATAAAAAATTTTAAAATTTATTCCGTAGTATTTTTTGATACATATTTAAAAATTACGTATATATTATATATTAGGTACCAGTATTATGACATTATACTAAGCAATATGGCCTAATATACTCGTATGAAAATAAATGTCTCAAAATGTTTCTCTTCAACTAATTTATATATATATATAAATATTGCAATAAGTTTCTTTTAACAGCTATATAGAAATATATAATATAGTATTATAATAAAACCTAAAAATAGTATTTAATAATATGAGAAAATATGCAAAGTAAAATTTTTGAACTCATTATGTTTTGATTACAAATAAAATGTTTAAAAAATTTATATCTCAGTAATTTATCTATGCTTTGAAATTTTAAGAATAAAAATATAATTTATAATGTTTGTTACATCCAATATTTTTCATTTTATAATGAGGGTTCCTGTTCGGTTCTGGTTCTTTGAATACTTAAAATTTTGGTTTTGGTTCCCAATATTTTAAGGGTTTGGTTCTAGCCTCTGCATTAAAGTATAGTTTACATATAAATATTATGCATACATAAATCTTGAGTATTGAGGGCGTAGAGCGTGAACACATAATATAGTTTGAAAGGGGGCGCGGACCTCAAAAGGTTGAGAACCCACAATTTAGAAATTTAATTTAATGATTTTATTTTTTGAATAGCGTGAATTGAAATTGAATATAAAGCGAATTGATGCCAAAAACTATGAGTCAATACTTACTCCTCATTCCTTAAAAGTATGTTGTGTTTGTTTTAAATTAAACAAATATTTCTAAAAAAAAAATTGTAAATTATAGATGATAGAAGTAAAATCCCCGGACAATACGTTGCCTGAGAATCTACAAACTACCACAAAAGTATGTTTTATTTTAAATATTTATGCTTTATTTATTATTAAAATATATGTTTATTTATTTTCAAGTGTTCAGATAATTATATTAAATATTAATTAATTCATGGAATTTTTTTTAATAATTAATAAAATGTTTATTAAAATGATACAATAAATAAATAATTGTGTGTACATTAGTGATTAGTTATGGTATTATTAGTGGCACAAATAGACTGTTGATATTAAACAGAGTTAAGGAGCACAAGTGTATTTAAATTATGTTGATAGGATATTTTATATTAATATTGCATACAACCTTATTTATAAAATTATATTAAATATTAAATATTATTAACAATAGTTATAGCTAAAGTTTGGAACTTATTGCACATAAATTGTAGGAAATATGATATGTACTAAAATAACAGAAATGTGCAACAGAATTTTTTAATATTAAGAATAAATTTGATTTTTCATGTTTGATTTTTAAATTTTAAACATAAACAATTTTTTGACATAATTAAATCTATAAGTCTGAAATTATAATATTATTGTATTGGATCAATTGTATTTTCTTCATCTTCTCCTATAATGAAAAAACGGCTTAACATTGTAAAAAATATAAAAATAATTGCATGTTCACATGCAAAGATGGACCTTACAATCAAACATTTTCTGATATCAAATTGAAATGCACAGCAATTGTTAGCATAATTTTATAAATTGAAAAACGAACATTTTACGTCTACTGACATTATTGGCATGTATTTAAGTATACCAAGTCATTTAATTTTAAATCTTCAGGTAAAATTGATCTTCAGATAAAATTTTGGAAATTTTAACCATCGATTTATAGAGTGTCTCGAAAAAAGTTAAGGTATCGTGGTATTTAAGGAAATTTTTATTTTACTGCGCATGCGTAGATAAAAAAAAAAAGTTAAAAATTAGAATTTATCAAAAACATATGTATTTATGTTTTGTTTCCTGTAAAAAAAACCCGAATCAAATGCAAGGTCATACGTTCGAAATATTTCCTGTTACCTTTAAAATTGAATATATGGTATATATATGTATTAATTTACAAATAAATAGAGCCATATACAGAACCAATTATGTAATTCCTTGGTTACCACGTCCGACGACACAAAGGTCAAAACAGGTGGATCAATTTCACAAGTTCAAAATTTTATAGCGACTAACTAAATAACTTGCATACTGATTTCAAAGTTGTAGTTCAAAACGGGTAGGCTAAGTTAGCTCGATTTTTAATTTTTTAGTTTCGTGGTGAAAGTTTGCAAATTCTAAAAATTGACTTACAAATAATTTGCAAAATCATGGCACAGATTTTAAAAAAAAATCAGAAGGTATTTGTGTGCATGAAAATATGCATGTATATTTATATGCCAAGTACTGAGTAGTGAACGCAGCTGTATGGAACTTATATTTGTATTAGTAATTTATAGTTTATGGTATACATTTACAGCAAGTTAAATTTTTATATTAATTAGATTTCGGTGAATATTTAGGAACATCAGTCCATGTTTGATTTTACATTATGTCTTCATCGTTATCAGTCACTTCAGAATTTTACTATTATTATAGTGTTGTAACAATTTTTTTGTTATTTATATGAATTATACTTAATTGCTTAATTATTATAATTATATTCTTGATTAAAAATACAATTTTTTTTTTTGAAACATGAAAGAAAAAAAGCACAATTATCATTGAACCTCATTAAAAAGGGTCCGCTATCTCGTTGACCTGACCAGGCTGCCACGGTTTCTCAGTTTATTCTACAGTTATTGTTAAAGAATATGCAAATAAAACAAGTCCTGAACCCTAGTAATAACTAATATTTATTTTCAAATGGTTAAGAATTTTATTCCATTAAAGGGTGTGTTATTTTTAAAAATGTCCACGTAGAATTTTCGTATCTTGCTCTAGTGAATTGCGTGTATAGAAACATTTCATTATTTAATTTGTATGTATTTATATAATATTAATATATTCCACAGAAATTTTTTTTATTATTATCTACTTCAAATGAACCAAACATTAATTAATTAAAATCTGTAACTCTAGAATGTTTAAAAATTTAATTGCTTATGGAAATGTTGTGTAAAATAAAATACATTTTATTTATAGAAATGTACAAAAAAAAAGTGTTGATCGATTTGGTGAACCAGTTGATCTTAATGAGACAGAAAAACTGTAATTTTGCTTAATACTTTTATTAATATTAACTTTTTTTATATATTTTTATTTTTTTTTATATAATATTAATACTTTTAATGAAAAATGTATGGAAACATCCACAGAAAATATTTTTACCATCATCTACTTTAAGTGAACCAATCACTATTTATGAATTAGAATCTGTAACTCCAGTATGTTTAAAAATGTAATTGCTTATCGAAATGTTTTGTAAAATCATATATATTTTATTTATAGAAACGTACAAGAAAACGTGTTGATCGATTTG
>NW_020272889.1:0-141799 GCF_003268045.1 Sipha flava
AAAACACTTAATAAAAATATATTTATGGAGTGTGGTAAGAAACCTGGGTATTAAATAAGGCTGACCAATATGTCCTCGAAGCATTGAATTTTATTGTTGGTAAAAGATATTGCGAGTGAATTGGATAGATTATTTTACCAACAAAAGCATACTCAGTGAAATTTGTGAACGTGATTAGATACTCAAAACCATCAGAGTAAGACGATGGAACCCGAATGGTTAGCTGAAAACAGGGAAGAATGGAGAGCGTTTATCAAACTGCAAATCCAATCAAAAGGTTGAATACAAGAAGAGAGAAATTTTTTGAAATTATCAAGATTAATATTTTAAAGTTTGATAAAAAACATAATTTTATTAGTTATTGATATTTATTAGTGTAATGTGTGGAGAATAATGTACAAGTATAGGTGTCTACGGAAAGAAAGTAAAATGCACACTTATTTTAGCTATCAACGATTGCATATGCAACATGATATAAATTAATATTATTAATACACAATCGATATTCGATAACATCGAAACCAGTTAAACCAGGCGTGACTATTAAATACAAACATTGTCTTAGTATAATTTCATTGGGTAAAAGAAAACTATTACTTAATTTATAGGTTTTATTAGAAAAATATGTATATGTTCAACACAAATTCAGCTATTCAAACGCAAATTTTAAAATTAAACAAATTTTTGATTATTTTTATTATGTATTATTCATTTGAATAAGATTGATATGATTGAAATAAATGATAAATGTCAATTAAAAATATACCAATCAACTAATTCATGTTTTTTTTTATCTATTGTAGAAAAAAAGATATCTCATCAAATACAAATGTATTACCAGTTGAATAAGTAATATGTAACGACATTTCAAAGGAACAATCGAGTAAATTATAAAAATCTCCACGAACCAGTCAAGTATTACTGAAACATCAACTTTTTTAAATTATTTTTACCAAACTAATGTACTTTTATTTAATATGACCAATACAATTAGCAGCAAGATTACATATTTTAATTTATAATTTATTACATTACTTTTGTAGTATAAAAGTTATATTTATATTATTATAGTATTTCGATAAAATAAACTACAATACACGTGTAAGTGCAGAGATATTATGAAAATATAAGGTACGAATAGTTTAAGGGTTGATGTTATATTTATAAGAAGTGATGAGTCGAACAGAACTCGAACCGAACATTTTCAAAGTATTAAGAACTCGAACCGAATCGAACTATTAAAATTATTATTGAAATACATTTCGCTCATTATTTTCTTTTTCTTTTTAAAAATGTATTGAAATTATAAAAATTTTACTTACATTGTACAAAACTTAGTACACCTAAAAATATATAATTAATTATAATAATTATTTATAAATTATTCAATACTATTATTTCTGATAATTTTTTTTAAATACTTATATATTTTCTTTTCACTTTTCCAAAAATATATTTAAAGTTTCAATTATACTATCACACAACATATGACAATTAATCTGTGATAATAATACATATAGATATTTAAAAAAATAATTATGCTCTTCAACATGGAATTACTTTATTTTATCATACCTAATCGTAATAATATATAAAAATAGTTAATACTACTACGATATTTACTATAAAATATAAAGTATATAAAATTAATTTTAGATTAATTGGTTATTGGACACTCTAACCGTCAAACAAGCACGTAAAGAAAAACCTTATAATTGGCCCAGACTACCTTCTTAAGTGACAAAGAATACAATCTAGCACTGCTTAATAGACTATCCTATTAAATAAAACAGGTTTTTTTTAAAAGGCTTACTTTCCTTTAGTAGCTTTAAAGTTATTTTACACTCAAAACAACTGACAAAGAATAAGATCTAGCACTGGATGTTTCAAGAATGAGGTAACCTTTACCTAACTATATTGTACTTTCCCCTCAAACTAACAAGGAATATGATCTAGCACTGGATTGAGGTTTGAAATACAATATAGTTTTAATATCCTTTTTGTAAATGTACCAACTTTCTCATATACTCGCACAAGAACGTAAAGTAGAGAAATTATTAAATATGAACACCTACTCGTACTATAATTATATTTAAAACATTTTAATTTTAGACAACAAAAAATATTTATTAATACAAAAAAAAAAAATGAATGACTCGTAAATCGGGCAGCGTTCCGTCCTCCACATCGATGGCAGTAGAACGAACGAACATCACGTCTTTCGGGGGGCGTTTTATTCTATTGCAACATATCTGGTCAGCATTTCATGAAGATGGTGTGTGTATGTGTATGAGTGCGTTTGCTGACAATATATTAATTTTATGTTTATAATAATAATTAAATTAAATTAGGTTTTAGGTAATAATACAACATGATAATACATCATTATCGAAGCTTTTGTAAGTTGTAAGTTGAAAGTTTCTTTTCGTATTTTACAATTATTTTTATTTCTAAAATGGAAAACAAAAAGGAGCATTTGTGGTTTTCAACCTTAGAGGTTTTGTTTTTATTACGGCAAGTACTATGTTTAAACCCCTACAATGATGCTAACCAGTGAGATAATATTCAAAACTTACTAACTTCAACATCGAATAAAAAATTCTACATCCGTTCTGCTAAAGTACATGTTGAATATCAGTAGCGGCTCATAGTATATATTCTGGGGAGACTTAAATTATTAAACATAAACTCCACACAACAACATACAAGAAAATCTCTTTTATTGGAAAATTAATTATACTTAATACGTAATTTAATATTAAGTTAGTATTCTTAACTTAATTTAATGCTAAATTTTTTTTATAAATTTATTCAATTATACGATCTTTTTTCTCTGCAAACTCGTAGATAAAAGCAGATGACGGCGTGGTGGCTCGCAAATTATTGTCGAGAACCCAGTTTCAATAGTGTCTATAATACGCAGCTTACTCTTCTTGGCCCTCTCCGTCCAACAAGCCGAAACATTACATTACGGTTGAACCTGTCGGATGTTAGTTTCACTGAAACGACGACCATCGTTGAAATTACCAAAATAGTATTTCTATCGAACTTGTTATAGGTTTTAGATTTTGTGATCTTCAGCTTATAATAATAAATAAAGATAACGATAAAACATATTTTTAAGTTCAGATAAAAATATTTTTTTACATTTTTATTTTTAAATAGTCATTATTTAAAGGTAGCTGTTTTTTTTTAAGGGGAGACGCAGTCTCAAAGTTTCCCCTGACCAACCGCCTCTGTTGAATATAGCACATAAGTAAGGAAAACTTAATCCAAAAATTGCTTTCAAGTCACATAACCTATTAGGGTAAGTAAGTCGATGAAGACAAACATAAAATCTCAATAAATCTACAAATAGTAGTGAAAAAATATTTATTTTAATGTAAGTACATCGTACATAATATTACGTTTTAAATCCAGAAATAATCATAATTATTTTATTTAGTTACCTGGAACGCGATATTTTTTTTTTGGACTCTATTATATCCGGTATATCTAACATTCTTAGTCGATCTAGACTGTAACATGATTGCGCAATTTTTCCTTTTTCGACCCGACTAATTACACTATGGTTGCACAAAAAATGTGCAACACGATTGTGCACCAAATAATAATATGTGTATATACTATGTATAATAATTTATGTTCAACATAAAATAATGTATATAATATATACTTTCTACATATAATTTTCATATACATGCACTCAAACTTATTACCTATTAATTCACAAGTTTCCTTTCTAATTATTACAGGCTTAGAACTGTCAACAAATTATCATCGTTGGCTTGATTAAAAATTATTTTTTTTTAAATTACATTTATGCTAAAAGTATATACTAACATGGTCAATAGTCAACATTTTTTTTTATTAAAAATTGTTTTTTTTTTCTTTACTGATAGTCATATAGTTAATTATTATTATAACTATCATTAGCTCAATCAACTTTTCGTTTCGATTTTGAAAAAGTGCATTTTGTGAATTAATAGTTTGAGTGCATGTATACGCAAATTATATAAAGTATGTATTGTATACATTACTTTATGTTGTCCATATATTATTATACATACTATGGTATATACACATATAATTTGGTGCGCAGTCGTATTGCACCGGTCGATCTATATCTGTTTTTTTCAAACCTAAACATTTGCTTACATTATTCATTGCTTAGTTCATCTATATTCAAATATCCAAATGAATGTGATCATACTCGTACATCACATCGGAATGATAATAATTCTTCGATTAAAATGTGTTCTACATTATCCGTCGTAATTTCCACCAATTCTTCTATATTACAATAAACAAAAAGTCAAATTTAGCAAATCAACAAATAACATAAATGTAATTAATGATAACAATAAAAGTATTGCAATGTTCTCTTACTGCGTTAATAAGTCATATTTTAACTCTGGTTCGTCTTTGTAAAGAATTTAAGTTATTAAATCTTTTTTTTTTAGGATTTTCCTATTCTAGTATGAGTAGAATGCAATCATCTTAGCACCACTTCATTGATAAATATAATTAAATAAATAATTAAAAACTATCAAAATCAAATGATTTATTCACTAATCATGCGCCGCGTGCGTAATAAAACGTGTGTAATAAAATAAAATCGTTCAAAATAATCCCGCATAACATAAATTTCTTTGATCATGACCGGAAGATAAACGACCGGTCGATCATGTGCGTTGTAGGCCACGAACTCCAACACAACATACAAATATGTTTCACTCGGTTCAAACTCGTCTAATATTTAAGGCACGCATGTTCGTCAAAATTCAAAATACAACGCACACACATATTTTCTCTGATGTGGACGCACCTTAGAGCATGTTATGACTGTATTCTTTGAAAAAATTATGTTTGTTAATTATTAATTTGTTATTTTTAAATAATATATGACATTAAATTTTTTATAATTATTAATTAGTTTATTTTAAAAAATATGACACTATTAAAAGAAGTAGACATTTAAAAAACGAAAAAGGTTATCTCAAACCGGGTCTTGTATTTAGTGACCATGATAAGTAAATTTTCTACTTATTTAGCCTTCTCCTTAGTCCAAAGTTGTTGGAAGGATATCTGGTTAAAAATTGGTATTGGTCACCATAACTGATGCCATTTAACAATACTAATATTTTATAATATTTTTAAATAATTGAAACGAAACAATATATTTCTTAAATAAATATAAAATTAAAACTTAAAACAAATTTTTCATTTTTTAAGAATCGAAAAGAAATCAAAACATAAATTTTAGTTTTTTGAGAATCGACATCGAAACCAGAACCAATTTCTTTTTTCTATGAACTGAACTGTAATTAGAACCTTAAAATACATCAAAGTTCTGGTCCCTGATAAAAAGTGTATTTCATAAATTCTAAATTTCAATAAAAAAAAGATTTTAAAAATAATTTAATTATTATATCTATATCCAGGTTCTTACACTTAAAATTAACAATTTAAAATGTAAAATTGAATTATGTTTTTAGATAATTTACTATAAAATATTAGTACTCAAATCATTTAAAAGACAGAACTCATCAAGTACATAAAGGAAACATAACTTCCGACTCTTTCAATATTGATGCAGATGTTCCGCATGATAGTGACTTATCTACTGATTTATATAACATATTTACATATGATATACCCTTTGATTCAAATATGTTATTAGCAGTTGTTAGTGAAGTAAACAGGAGTACACGGCGAGTACCCACCTCCAATTTTGGATTAAAATGCGGGTACTTTTAACGAAACTGGTGGTGCGCGGTACACAGTGCATGAACCATATGGATTAACGTTTCCCAATCGTAACTAGTATATACAATTTATTTAGGAAATATTATTGGGTAATATTATATTATATTACAATATTACATTATACATAATATAATTACATTTATTACACTTTGATATCCAATAAGAAAAAAAAGGTAAGTGTAATTTGTTTACTATTATGCAGCGGCCGCGTACACAGATCTATTTTTTAAATAATTTAGTGATATTACAATATTGCTGTTTTGTCCAGTTATTAGTTATTTAATGGAATTATTATTATTATTTTATTTTAATATTCCATGAGTAATAATTTATCAATAATTTTATAGGTAGGTACCTACTAATAAACCGTGTTATGTGTTAACATCAAAATTAATAATATTATAAAATATTTTCAATTATTTACTTAGTATTTCCATGTTGTGTGAATTAAAGTGAATAACAAATATTTTCCAATTTATATTTTACTATATAAAATATAATTAACAAATTAATAAAACATATTATTATTAACATATTTTAAAATATTTTTTATATTATTAAAGTCATTCCCATTATTTGTATTTTAGGTCTGTAAGTGGGAGCGCATAAAATAACCGATAATATATTAGCCGATCCGTATTCTAGATGAAAAATAAATGATTCTACTCGTATTTTAATCGAACCGTATTCGAGCCGATACTCCTAAAATATGTTATCTCCTACTATCTTATAACGTATTACTAATTAGGTTATAGATAAGGATATAACATGATCTAAGATGTTTTTACGCTCTTAATCCCCTCCTTACCTAATTTTAGTGGTAGTAAAATTAAGTTTTTTAGTAAGTTTAAATAAAATTTAAGTAGGTATTTTGTGTTATAACTTTAAACTTTATTACCTGATTATATAATATTGTAATAAAATTATTAACTTATAAAATTATAGATTGTTAATGCGTATTAAAATATAAATTAAATAAAAATAATTTTCAGTTTGGCACCCCATAGCTTTCGCCGGTTCTGACTAGTACCTATCTGACTATCATAATATGGTATCTATAACCGTGGTATAAACTATTACCACGGTATGATATTACAATGCTCAAATGACAAATACTATTGGCTAAAATACGGTTCGACTGAAATATGTGTCGGCTAAAATACGGTTCGGACGAAATATGTGTCGGCTAAAATATTTTCGGTTGAAATAATGCCGGCTACAATATTTTCAACTTTTTAAAACTCCTCCTGTAAATAACATTATGATTAAAATAATTAAATAATATTTATATTATTATGGCTAAATTGAGTCCAAAAAAAATGCCACCGCTGAAAAAAATGTTTGGGAACCGCTGTTATAAAACATTCTATTAGAATCTATCAAAAATTTAAATGGAAAATATATATAAAATTAAAAATAGAAATTGTATTATCTTTTTTTTATCTTCTTGATAATCGTACATTTAATGAATAAATTTGTTTCAAAAGTTTCAGATTTAAAATGAATTACTGACAAAGATGTACATTATACGCAGTTCATAAAGGCTCAAGAATAGTATTAAATAGTATTTAAATTTTTTTTTTTTTTTTTTAATTGACATAAAAAAATAAAATATAACTATAAAAAAAATGAATAGATAGTTCATCTTATTTCAAGAATTATTTATGATTTTTTAAGTGCATAATTTTAGATATTTAGTTCAAAGCATATTTTGCCAATTTTAAGTGCATAAATACATGCTTATTTAGGAATTTTTTAGGGCATGAACTTACGAGCCCTGGTTATAAGTATAGTTTTAGACACCTAATGGTATACACTCATTGTGTTTGGTACAAAATCCGCTTATACAGTTCTTATTGACCTTGGTAAATACAAAAATATTCTATTGATGCAGTAATTCCAGACTTTATAACCGTTGAAAGCAGGGATGGTAATATACGTGTATAAAACGTTATATACGTTGCACGTATAATATCCCACGTATAAAATTACTAAAACGTATAATTCTATTATTTTATATAACATATCTATTTTAGTTTTTCATTTATAATCTATTAATATAAAATATTAAAAGTGTTACAAATATTCCAAGTACAATGAATTTACTATATGGTAAATACATCTGTAATAAAATAATGATAATTATTAACAATAGATTAATAGCACCACAATTGCTTATTTATAATTTATATTTTCTTATTGAATTGTGTTTAAATTATAAATGCTTTTTTGTTTATAAGGGATTTTATTTTTATATAATATAAAACCTATAAAACCTATAAAACTACTTGTTTTATACTATACGTTTTATATGTACGTATAATACGTGTTTTATACTATACCGGATTAAACATTTCAATCCTGGTTGAATGTTATTGAAAGAAGGATGTTATAATATTTGTAAATTATACTGCGATATAGTGTGGATAGAATACTGGACTGGTAGAGGTGGACATCATTCTCGTGGCAGACGGAGAACACTAATGATTTCAACTCCGTCGGTTATGCTCATAGATCGTAGTCGTCAACTATTCGACAATTTTCAAATAGATTTTAAATTATTCTTATATTGTTTGATTTCGGTATAATAATATTTAATATTAAAAAAAAATGTTTTACCCGTCGCTTCGATTGGTGGTCGTGTTAATCGTTGCGGTCATGCTTGTTCAAATCAACGGCCAAACCAATAATACCCAAATGCAACCTCAGTTGTGGGCCTCCGATTTGTTTTATCGCGCGTTGGCTAATTTCACCGTGCGAAATATTGGGAGCACCGCTTGCCGAAAGCAATCCGAGATGTACGATCGCAACTTAAGAAATCACACCAACTGGGCTGTAAGAAGTAAGTGTCAATATGGATACTAATGTTACGCAAACATATTACATTTGTTATAGTAAGTGTAAAATTATAGATGTTAATCATTATTTTTGTTTTAATTAACGTGGTACCTAATAAATATATAGGTATCTACTACCTATACATTTCAATTTTTAAAATAAAAAATTAAATATTGTAATATTTTATAAATTATGTTTTTTTTTTAACTTACACATTTAAAATAATTAAAATTCGCATTAAAATGTTATTTCCGTTTCTTGCTAATTCGAGCTTGATTAAATTCAACCACAAATGACAAAGACTTAAATATCACCTAGCATTCTTTTTTTTTTTTTCTTACTATAGTAAATGTGAAAAACTGATTTACAGTTAAACTTCACCTAATGAATACTTTGTTATAATACCAAGTACCTCTCGATAGCGACATTTTTACTGCTTTTCAATGGGAAAATCTCTAAATAAGGGACACTTATATAAAACCTAATTTAAAAATAATGACAAAATGGCAACAGTAATAAACGTTAACATTAGAAATTGTAATTTATAATAGTTATAACTAAGGCAGAGAAGTTATAGGATTTGCATGTTTTATTCTAGGCCTCTATTTTATAGCAAACCAAGATATAAATATAAGTCATAGGCCCCACAGTTGAAAACTAAATTTTTTTTTTCTTTTAATATTTCATGCATATTCTACATAAAAACTATTATATACTATATAGTATAAATACATTGTACACCATTTGATGCCCATGTAGACTATATACTTTACTATAGGTACACATATATTTTAGCTGAGCATTTGGATAATGTTATCGAAGATAACTTATCTTTATTATTATAACTTATTAGTTTTATGTCGAAGTAATTGGCATTTAAGTATCTCTATTAATTTTATATCAATATTATTATGTGTCCAGAGTTCACTGTTCGTCAGTAATTTTGTTAGTATGGTATTAAGTGTCGTTCGATACAAAACTGCGTGCCGTTTGTTGTATTTTCCATGCTTACATTTTTTCTTTTAACATTTCTGCTAACATTTTGCACAATGTCAAAAATAAATGCAAATATATTTAACAAGTATGTGAAACAGTTTGATGAAGATACATTTGCTACTTTATTGTAAGATTTGTGAAGTTAAAGTAAGTGCTGATAAAAAATTTACAGTAACTCAACATATAAAAAACAAATAAACACGAACGATTATTAGCTCGTCGAAATAAACCCGCAAAAAATAAACAACAATTTATATCACAGCCGTCAAACAAAAAATCTGTTTTTTCACATGATTTATGCAAGGCTTTGATGTGTGCAAACATTCCTTTAGATAAAATTTCTAATGTTCAATTCCGATCGTTCTTTGAAAAATATACTCTAAATGATATTCCTAGTGTATCTACGTTGAGGAAAACTTATACAAACGATTGCTATTTAGAAGCTATTGATCAAATTAGAAAAGACGTGGTAGGAAATAAAATATGGGTTTCTATAGATGAAACGACAGATGTGCAAGTGAGATATATTGCAAACATAATAATCGGAACTTTACTGAAGGATAGATCCGGAAAAATATATTTACTAAATACCGAAGTTTTAGAAAAAGCTAATTTTTCTACAATAACCAAACTTTTTGACAGCTCAATGTTTTTCCTGTGACCCAACGGTGTTCGTCATGATGACGTCCTCCTATTTTTAAGCAATGCTGCGCCATACATGAAAAAAGCAAGTACAACTATATAGGCTTTGTACTCCAAGATAATCCATATTACTTGTGTAGCACACAGATTACATAGATTGGTAGAAAATATTCGGAGTCATTTTCATAGAGTTGATAAATTAGTAGCAAAAGGAAAGCAAGTATTTTTAAAAGCACCTTCGCGTGTTTTATTTTTTAAGACAGAAGCTCCCGGAGTCCCTCTTCCTCCCGAACCTGTACTTACACGTTGGGGTTCTTGGATTGAAGCTACTTCTTATTACATTATTACATAACAACTGCCAATATTTTAAGCAAGAACGAGATATTATGCAACATTTTGATTCTAGCTGTATCTATAAAAGAATCTAAAGCCTTTCTAAATGAAATTTCAATGGAACCAATTTTAACTTTTATACATTCAAATTATGGGTTTTTACCATCAACCATAACTAAATTAGAATCACAAGGAGTATCATTACCTAACTGATTCAATAACAACAGTAATTTTCACAAAAAAGAAATTGGACGAAGTTGCGGGTGACGTTGGAATGAAAGTAAATACCAAATTTAACCAATTTTTAAAAAAAATATTATGGGTTCGCAATAATATTAAAAATTTTAAAAATTTTGAATGGAGAAAGTTCATCAACGGATAGTTTACCAGAAGACCTAACGGGAAATGATTTAATATTTTATAAATATGCACCAGTAATATCAACAGACTTCGAAAGAAGTTTTTTTCGGTACAAAACCATACTGGCTGAAAATCGGCGATCATTCGACGTAGAAAATATTAAAAAAAACATTAGTTGTGCAATGCAATAATTTATCAGGTGAGAAAAAATTTATTTTAAAACTATTTTTGTATTAATTTAATTAATATTTATTTTAAGAATAAATCCAAAATTTGAGATTGAAGAAAACCTTACTAACATCAGCGATCATTCGACGTAGGAAATATTTAAAATAAAATTAATTGTGCAATGCAATGATTTTTATATTTATTTTATATCTAATTTTTTTATTTTCTAAAATATAATTTAATTTTTTTTGTGCATATTATCTTGCATATTTAATGAATTTGAATGCATATTTTCAATTTTTTTATGTGCATATTTGTATGCATATTTTTCCAATCTTAACTCCTATAACTTCTCTGCCCTAGTTATAACGCTGACGACTCGTTACTTGTGCATGACATCCCTATAATAAAACACAAATTACATAATTTAGAATATAAACAAGAAACTTACTATCATTGCCATTTACTTAAAACACCCTTTTTTAGTTTTAAGAAGTATAAAAAATAAATTGTGAACAATAAATCTACAATTAACATCAGCACAATTATGAAGCTTATTTGATGTACATACCTATTTTTATTTCAAAATATTAAATATTCTAATATTTCATTATGTTTTAGAAATCATTCGAATGATAAAAAGTATTATTAAATAAAAAAAAAATCTTTTAGACAATTTTAAATATTTTTTCTGTTTCCAATAAAATATAAATATTCATTATAATAATATATATATACTAATATTTGTTATAAATAAAATATAAAGTAACATATAATTAATAAATATATCTTGACTAAATATATTTTTTAAATTTTTTATTATTATTTAATTGATCCCTAAGATTTTCCTATAACGGTTATTAGCAAATAATTATGATAATACATCGTTTTCCAATATGTTTTTACAATTAATGTTCTTATTTTTAAAATTAAGTTATATAGAATAGAGCAGCGGATCCCAAACTTGTACAACCACGGAACCCTTAGTAAATATTTTTTGTTTCGTGAAACCCTAACGTTTTAACTTAACTTCAATTCTGCAATTATTATTACTGTAAATTATTATTATTATTACTGTTCTTAATATTCAAGAACATTTCGCAGAACCCTCATGATTGTCCCACAGAACCCTTAGGTACAGCGTATAACTTGTCCCATGACTAAAATGTTATAAAACATCTCTTTAGGGACATTTGGCAAAGTACTTAAAACAAATTTACAATAAAAAAATCAAAAATTAAATAAAAAAATGTACATAGAATTTTATTGTGATACTTCTTTTTGTTTAATATAAAGGTACTTCAAATTTCAGTACGATGTAAATCTAAATATCTCATTTTTTATATTCATTTACTTTCGTTGCGTGTATGGAATTTTGCAAGGCTTTGCATCCGAATAATTTTTTCGGGTTTCGGGTTTCGGGTGTTGAATATATTTGGATATTAAAATACCGCAATACAACATTTAAACAAATGTTTGGGTACCGTTATTATTCGGATTAATATTGGTTAATACGGGTGTTAAGTAGTCAAGGAAAAATATTATTTTTCATTGGTGGAGGTTTGTGGGGAGGCTGAGCCCCCCTCCACTAATGAAATATTTATATTTTTTGTTACCTAACTATGTAATAAAATATCAATTTCTTATACAACTGTGCAACAGTTTTTTAGACCAAACTATCATTATGTTAATTTCAAGCAATGGTGTAACTATGATTTATTTTCGGGAAGAGGGGGGTTATTTTATATGTGTATGAAGCTTATAAATTATAATATCTATTAAGATTAAAAGTATTAACACTATGTCCTATTCCTAATTAATGCGGCCATATCGCATGCGACAAAAAACAAACTATTTTGTATTCTGCGTTTGTGTTTGTGACATGGGCGGAAATTCGGGGGGGGGGGGGTCTTGAGGGGACTAAACCCCCCCATAAATATAAAGAACAGGTCTTAGCCCCCCCTAACTCTAAAAATTGTTAAGAGACTAAAAATACAATAATTATAATAATTGTAAAATGCATTTTTAATAACTGAATTAAAAAATAAATATTCTGTGATAAAAATAAAATAAAATTTGTAAGATTTTACAAACTTCTTGTCATGACTTGGAACGATCGCAATTAATGTAATATTAATAATATGTAATAATACCCATATAGGTTGTTTAATTTAATTAATTAATAATCTCTGTTTAGAATACCTATTCCAAAAATGTTTAAGATAAGGCACCTAATTGTTTTTTTTGTTTAAATTGTTGATTAAAAATGTCAAATTGTCAAATTTCATAAATTGCCTTGTTGAAATAAATAATTGCGCACAGTGGTCTCTATAGGTGTAATAAGCAAATAATGCTCAGCCCCCCCCCCCACAAATGTCATCAAATTTCTGCCTATGGTTTGTGGTACGTGCTCACACTAAAAACGCACTAACTAGAACATAGCGTAATACAAAAATAATAATAATTTGTACTTATGAATGTTACGATGAAATTATTACACCAACCAAAATTGACAATTCACGCCATAGACATATGTACTACACGCCATACACTGAACAAATACGAATAATGTGAATAACAATTTAGGTAATCATATGCGAGACATCAATTATATTTCAGACTTACAGTATTGCAATAAATAATGACTCGGTGATTCGTAGAAGATCTATTACTTATTAAATTATAATAATACGACGTATCCGCTTGGGATAATTTTAAAAATAGTATCCCAGTTATTTACACTTGAACATTCAACATACCATACCATTCATGCACAACTGTCAATATGATGTATTGCTATTGTCTTTATTTAGATAAATTAAGATTAATTAACAATTTTGTATATTATTTGTGAAATTATTCCTGTGAAGAATTATTTTACTATTAAACAACTAAATTGAAATAATCACAAAAATACATACAAAAAGGTATATCACACAAAGATTGTAAAATTAAAAATTATTCGGGTTTCGGGTTAAAACCAATATTTTATTCGGGTTTTGGTTAATTCGGGTGCAAAGACCTGGAATTTTGAGAATGATTCACTAATCGGGTTTTAATATTCTAAAATTAGTGTCCTATACCCAATTAAATATTATACAGTTTAATAGCTTATTACATAACATATTGCCAGATATATAACATTGGTTGAATTATATTGCCTTAAATTTTTAGAATTCGATTATTGATTGGCCTATTAATATAGTGGTTTAGGATTTTAATATAATTAAAGATTTCGATTTCCTTTTTCATAATAGTATTTATATCTAATTATGTTACATTATTATAATTAATAATCGTATTGATATTTAAGTTTTTATTTTTATTAATAATTTTCTACATTCACTGTACTATTTGCCTTTGGAACGTTTAATATATTTTATTTTATTTATAACATTTTTTATATTTATTATCATATTGAATAACCAAAATATATTTAATTCAAATAATTTATAAACTTTCCAACCATAACATATGAACATCTGGTGCAGGCTTAATGAAAAAGTAATCAGGTATTCTCTAATTTAATTCATGAAAAATGCAATGAAAATATATATGTAATTCAAGCGCAAATTATAATGCTAAGTAAAGGATAACATATCAATTGCATTACACGTTTCTGTTCAAATTCATCAACATGTTTCTTGTACGGACTGATTTGACTGAAATCTGCTACGAATCAAGTATATAATAATCTCAGATAGGTAAAAACAGACTTGCGAATTATTTTAATGAGAAAATCTTGATAATGTAGGTACTTGTTTGTGATTTTGATTATAAAAATATTTGGATGATTATATTAAACAATGATACAAATCATAACAGATTATAACACAAATAAGAAGTGTAGTATCTAGTAATGTAGTCTGGAGGAGTTGACTAATATACCTATCAATCAGTGGCGATCAAACGGAAGGAATGAGGGGATAGATCCCTCCCAAACAACACTAAAATATTAATTGAAACAAACTTTTTTAGATTTTTTTTCATTTCCTTTATAGTTAAATTATAAGAATGTATGAAATTTAAATGTAGTACTTAATACTTAACATAATATATTATATTATTATATGAACTGTGTAATTATATTATTTTAGAGTCGTCTCAATGGTTTAACCACTATGATTGTTCGTCGTGAGGTTGTCAATATAACTGTAGACGAAGTACTGGACGA
The DNA here is from genome assembly GCF_003268045.1 of Sipha flava. NCBI lineage: Eukaryota > Metazoa > Arthropoda > Insecta > Hemiptera > Aphididae > Sipha > Sipha flava. Next base: position 15,281 of record NW_020272889.1, read on the forward strand.
ATTGGCAAAAAAAAAAACCAGAAAAATAGATTTAATAATATCATTAATATAATATAATTTCCATGTTTAAAAATAAAGATTTTTATATATAGTGTTTGTTAAAAAATCAGCTATATCCCCTCCATGACAAAATCATTTGACCGCCACTGCTACCAATGTACAGCGTAGAAAAATCCGAAACATTTTAAATAACGTTTTAATTCAACCGGTTATAATTATCGTACAACACTTTGTTATTATTTTCATTATAGTGATCTTACAAAACCTGTTACAGTAACTTTAAATGAAAAACTTTATTTTTCCAAATACACCTAATACGTCATTAATAATGGCACATTATGACTCACTATAAATGTCATACTCTTATATATGCTGCCGGAAATGTTGACAATCAGGAAATGATGATATTTCCTTGGAATTCCTTAAAAAAATTTGTCATTGCCTAGAAAATATAATCATTTGCAATGATATTTATTCTTAATAAAATTATATAAATATATAGTTTATATTCTTATATTTTTACATTTTAATTTTTTTTAATCTACGGCATTGGTCGGGTACAAAATCTGTGGTTCAAATTTCAGAATTTCAATTTCTTTCTTCTGTATGTTGTAATAAGCGTTGGAATAAACTGGTAACGTTTTGTATCCCATGCGTAGTCTGAATAATGTATAATGTTTATTCGATAATGTTATACTTTTGAAAAACATAAATGAAAATTTATACTTTTAGTTATATATATTGATAATACATATTAAAACGTAAGTCATACAAATTAAAATTCATTTAAAAGTAAAAATAATAGAAATTTATAACCGGAAATTATTGATTCAAGGCTTAACTGATGATTTAAACTAAAAACAGGCTTTTAAATGATTACTTTAATCTTGTATTATTTTTATTTAAATTTTAAAACGTAAATAATAATCTAGCCTTTTAATTTAATATTGTTGATTATATTTATAATAAATTGCCAATTACGTCTGCAATAATATAATAAAAAACGTATAATTATACGGGTTTCAGTTGGAGAAACTGGTTCTATCACCATAGCTTAGGTGATTAGCGGCTCGCCTCGACATGTTTACTAGAAAGGAGAATATAGCAAGGCATTCAAGCAGGCGTGTAAATAATTGCCTATAGTCAACTCCTTAAAAATCACCTGCATCGAATGAAATAATAAAAAGTAAAATTAAAATTAAAAAATATTAAATGGTTTATACTAGTAAATTAATATATAAATAAATAAATAAATAGAAGTTTAGTCTGGATTATTTTATACTCGTAAGCAGTGTTGTACATAGATAACCAAAATATTATCTAGATAACATAATAGATAAATATTTAAAAATTTATCTGGATAATAGATAAAAGATAACCACATTTATCTAAATAAAAAACAGATAAAACTAGATAAAAACATAATTTTAAACAGTTTCATCATTTAGAACTTACATTTGTAAAATGGTTATTTTTCTATGAATAAAAAAATTAATTATTAATTATGATTTAATTGGTTTAAAATAATTTAAATTAATTTTGCTAATTTAGACAGATAATAGTACAGAAACCTATTTTTATTTTTTATCACCCAAATTTTTTAAACATAAATATTTTAAGATATTATAAATAAACTATTTTTATTTCTTTTTATTTTATGTTATTAATCACTTTACAGATCAAATTAATTTATTATAATATAAATAATGTATAATTAAAAATGTACCTAGTTTTATGATTTTTATGATATAAACATATACCTATAATGTCAAAATCATCTTTATGGATCCGCTTCCTCTTTTGAGAAATAAATTTATCCATGTTAAATTGAGAAATAGGGACAACTAGTTATTAACATCGAACAGCCGAAAATAACTAATAACAATGAAGGTCGATGGAACGTTAAAGTAGCAAAGTATTAATGTAGGATACTAATAATAGTATTATTAATGTTATTAAAACTGGTCTCTGATAGACAATTTATAATTTTTAATGCATATCTCTATGTATGTATATTATATTTATGAAACTCATGTTTGATTAAATATATCATCAATTTAATACTATTCCATATAAATCGGTATATTTATTTTATTTAACCGTACGTATTTACCAATAAGTACCTATCAACTAATAAGTGATTACTGTTACTTCGTTAACAGTACTAACCTAACCTAACCTTCAATCGAGTAAGTGAATACTGAGATATACTATATGTTAACGTAGCAAAGTATGAATGTAGGATACTAAAAATAGTATTATTAGTGTTATTAATACTGGTCTCTGATAGACAATTTATAATTTTTAATGCATATCTGTATGTATGAATGTATGTATGTATGTATATATGTATATTATATTTATGAAACTCATATTTGATTAAATACCTATATCATAATTTTAAAACTATTTTATATTTCGGTATATTTATTTAATTTAACCGTACGTATTTATCAATAACTAAAGGCGCGTTTACACGATGACAGTAGCACTCGACAGTCGCCGTCATGATAGTCACTGTCATAAGACTGTCGCCGTGTAAACATAATGACAGTTGCTGCCACACTGTCAACTGCCAGCTGTCGAACTATCTAGCTCTGCTAGATAGTAGACAGTAACTAGTTGACAGTGTGACAGCCACTTCTATCGTGTAAACAGTGACTACCACACTGTCAACTACTACCGTAGTACGATTTTTGTATTGTTGTTATCAATTATTACTTATTATTACATATACCTACAGTTTTTTATTCAATTAATTTAAATGTTTAAATAATAATATATATCTAATTATAATAATTAATTGAAAATTATATAAATGAAATTATAATTCAAAATGGTTTTTGATACTATTCAATTTCTAAAATATTACGAAGAACATCCTTGTTTATGGGATAAATGTATACCTGACTTTAAGAATAGGCAAAATTAAAACAATAAGTGAATCAGTTAATTATAAATTATAATAAAGTGAATAATAAAATAAACTAGCGACACTGTTAGTCAATTTTAATTAGCTATCGCACGAAACACAATATTTGTTATGACAATTATTATCACCGTGTAAACGCTCATCTTCATGTGACAGTAGGTGTTGCATTACTATACGATAGTGCTGTCATGACTGTACTGTCACCGTGTAAACGCGCCTTAATAAGTGATTACTGTTACCTTGTTGCTATTTTCAGTATTCACTAACACGATTTAAGATCTATATACACCAATAGTTCCCAACCTTTCCTGTTCTACACCCCCTTTGTAGACTTTCAAAAATCTCGAACACCCTCTCTTCTATAAATTGAAAAAATCGATTACCTTTTTTTTGTGTATTTTACAAATAAACTTTAGAATATTCGAAATTTATCAAAAAAAAATTGTACTTCGTAATAACTGCTTTTGTCTCCCAAGCAATATGTACACACCCCTCAAGAGGAGCGCGCCTCCCAATTTGGGAACCAATGATATACACTAACACTATATAGCCGTAGCCACTATTCAGTGGTTACTGGTTGCCTTTATTATTATTTATTACTTTAATCTAAGTTTGTACATTGTAATTTATGGACGTTCCAGCCAATGATTGACGTTTTATGTCCATGTGTTCACATATTTATTGTCTATATTATTATTATATGAGTATACTATTAGCTATTAGGTATACATATCAGAGACTGGAACCTATAGGTTTTTTCGGTTCCCGTTTCGGTTTTGGTTTCGGTTTATTAAAAGAGTAAGGGATCTAGAACCGGTTAATTTCGGTTGATTCTATAATTAAAAAATAATATGAAATTATTTATTTGTTCTTGTTTAAATTGTATTTGTTTCATTTTATGAAAATAAAAGATATTATGAATAATTAAAAAAAATAATTATTAATATATTAAATATATATATTATATCAGCCTATTATATTTTTTTTGAGTTAGGTTAAGTTATTTTATTCCAACTTATAGTTAAAATTTGTAAAAGATTTTGTAATATTGTGAAATTTAATCCTTATAAAATTGAATGGTATTTTTTTGAAATAGGTTCATTTTTATATGTTTTCTGTGTAAATAATTTTACAATACCTTTTCTTCGTTTATAGAATATGAATACTTAAAATTTAAAAAGTACATACGGTAATACTAAAGGCCGGTTTACACGCAACGACTTATCGTACGTTTTATCGAACACGACTAATCGTATCAAGTAAAACGGAGCGTGTATACAGTAAATCGTACGTTTTATTGAATCGGAATGAAATCCAAGATTGGAACGAAAGACTGATGGGCACGGATTCATTTTACGCGAAATTGAACGACATGTCGTCACATATAAATACAAAATTGGTGTATAGAACAACTTTTCGTCCTTTTTAGGTTTAATTTTCTCTTTTACTTAATAGTTTTAACAACTTAATTTCGTTTTTTTGTTTTTAATAATTATAATATATTATAGTAGGACCTACTATTAGTAGGTATATTAACCTATACAATTTAATAAATAATACAAAATTTGATTCACATGGTATTTTTTTGTTTTCTTGCGAACATGTCTGATCTACGAAATTCTGCTGCACACGTATTAGGAAAATTATGGTAAACCACAATAGTGCTTCTTCCATATTGTTAAACATCACTAAATTAACTGAACACTATTGAATAATGAACAGAAATACAGTTGAAACTGGGATGGAAAACTGAGTAAAAGTTGGAAAGTGTAGACACTTTATAAAATGTACGTCTTATTGTTAATTTTATATGTCCAGCAAAACGTACAATAAGTCGTTGCGTGTAAACCGAGCTTAAGTGTTTATTATTCCTCGTTTCACTTCCCACAAAAAAAAATTATCTTTTTTCAAAATTATCTAGATAGTTTATCTTAGATTACCATTTCATTTAAAAAGATGGATAAAAACAAACTTCAAATTATTATTATCTAGATAAGATAAAAAGATTAATATTTTTATCTAGATAATGTATAACACTGCTTGTAAAGTACGAACGGTTTCCAATTAAAAATTTATCGTCAGATATATATAAAATCAATAAAAATAATTAATAATTAATAGTTTTTAAATTATTATATATATAATTATAAATATTAAATTTATAAAGTTAATAAAATCACGAAGAAATATAAGAAATAAAGTCACGATTAAAGTAAATGACCTACGTAAAATAAATCAATATCTCGATTCTACGAATACATATTTTACTTTTCAGTGGCAGAATCATGGACTCGACATCCAAACGGTTTTCTATCTGGGAATACATTTCATATGGGATTTTACGATGAGTGTATTGATATACATCATCCAGTTAAAGGCCAGTATTGCTTATCTGAAATAAAACTAATACCGTCTGCGGAGAACACAATCAGTCACAACGAAGTACACAATAGGAATAACATAGGAAGTTATTATGCATGGCAGAACGTACTTGGGGTACAATATTCAACAAATACTTGATTAGTTTTAGAAAATAATATTTTTCTATTTACAATTAAAACAAATAATTTATATATTGAAGTTTTAGTTGTTTATGTAGGAGAAAAAATATATACATATATATTACATTTTTAGGATATTCATATTATTATAAAATAATAAATATTTTGTAGAAAAGATGAAATAAAATATTTTTTGTTCACAGTTTTTGACATAATTAATATATTGTGGCTTTTTAAGTGATCTTTAAATCTATTTACATTATACTTTAAGTTTCTTAATTTGATTTATTATTAAATTTTTAAATGGTGTATTCATTTTTTTATGGCAGTGGATCAATTATCCAGATCAAATTCCACGAAATGTTTTAAATTTAGGAATTTGCATTCCAGCTTCTTGTTCGTCGTCAGATTTACAAAAAACGTTGCAAAATGAATTGGACAAAGTATTCTTACCAGAACAAATCAATACTGTTGTTAAAATAGATCCAATTTTATGTACTGTCAAGGAAGATATGTATCCTTACAGTATAGCATTTCATATAACCAGGTAATTTGATGTTTAAAAATATTAATAAATTTAAATTTACAGAAAATACATTATGTGTTAAATGTCCGGTAAAGCACGATTCCGTACGTTTTACCTTTTTGGGAATACGATTCCGTACGATTTCTAACAAACAATGGATTATAAAATGATCCCAAAAACAACACGATTCCGTACGATTTTCCATGCAACGTTGCCATTTATTATTTATTATTATTATTATTATTATTAATTTTTGTCATTTAAAAATAAAAAAATATAAACATTTAAAATATATAATTTTTAAATGGTTTAATAATTATAATTTGATACCTTGGTAATTAATACAAATACTTGATAAATATTTTATTATATTTCTATGATTTAATAATTTGTTATGTTCGGTTATTGTGTGATGTAATCGCTGTTTGTCGGCTAAGGCCATTTGATTCAAACGTCCTTTAGACACAGATCTTATTTTCGTGCAAGTCTCTTCTTGTGTTTCCTTTAGAACTGCTATAACCAAATGAACTGAAGGGGGTGGACTATGAAACTGGGCATTATATGTTCTATGGAAACTCTCAGATCCATTTGTTGTACTTTAAAATATATAGTAAAATAAACAAATAAATGAAAACAAAACGTTTATATAAGATTAATGTAGTTATATGATAAAACTGGTCGACCGGTAAATCGCAGACGATTACTGAGTCGATCATGTTAGAATTTATTTTTAGGCCACGCGCACAAAAATTAATCGTGGTGGTTATGAACAAATTGGCGATACGATTTATCTGTATATTTTTTATTTTTTATTCTAGTTTAAAATACTTTATGTATGTTTTTATACACTTTAAGCAAGTATGTTTCTTAATAATTATAATTATTTAATAAGAAGAAAACATTTTCCAAGAAAGTCATATATAGTTATATATTATTATACATACCGAGGATTTTCTGATGGCTCTTGAGCCCAAATTTTCGGTGAAAATAAACAGTGATCTTCTACGTATGTTTTCAATATAAAATCAGAAAATAAACATCCTATATCTAGGTTAGGACATATAGATACAAGTTCAATGAATGCATTTTCGATTTCAAGTGGTGATAGAAATGGCAACCCGAAAAATAGTTTTAACCATTTTCCTAACTCGTCGTCATTTGTATATGCTGTTCGGAGTCGCTGTTCAGAATTTATCTGTAAAGTTAATACGTTGAATATTATCATTTTATAAAGAAATAATACATTTTAAGTATATTTACTTTTCACCACCAACACTGCCCTAAATGAAATCGACATGCTTGAATTTTTACATTTGGGAACACCCTCTACATGCTTCATGAGCACTTATCTCAAAGTCTAAATGTAACTTTTGAATAACAAGTCTTTTGAAAATTAATTTTTCACTTAATTCTTGAAGAAATAACCACATGTCAATGTAGGTTTGTTTAGATTTATCAGGCAAGAAAAAATAAACTACGGGTATATAAAATCCATTTTGTAAACAATTAATTGTATAGAGCTGAATATAATGTTTCGGCGCGTAATTAAAAGTACTATCAGCAAAAAAATCTGATGAATTAATCATACATCTAAGATTTTGTTCTGTAGTTATACAAACGAATAATTTGTTATCAGGTACAAAAATAAATTGTTCACCTTTAAATTTAAGTACATCATTATTGTGCATACTTTTGAGTTGTTCAATTGATTCAATTAAAGATTTTGGAAAAGCCGGGTATATTTGTCGTCGTTTGTCATACATGGCTTTTCTGATTGACCGTATATCGCTATGTTCAATTTCTTCTGAATTTACGCTTTTTAAGAGTTCTGTTTGAATTATTTTAATAGGTCGGATAGAAATAGATCCACTTGCCTTGCGTTTACAGTTTTCTCTCAGTACATGTCTTTCGACACTTTGGGCTGAATTTTCACAGTGATTATGTTCATTTGATGTTTGATGAATTAAATTTCCATTTATCACAATGCTAACCTAGCATAACACAATTTTTGTATACATAACCATTTTTTTTAAACCATCTTTTCGTGTTCGTATAAGCCGATATTTATGGAAATTAAATAATACCAGTGGTTTTCCTTTTTCCGAAGTTATAAATTTAACTTCATTTTCCATGTTCACTATTTTTTTATATTTTTATAACGCACCGCACTTTACGCAAAACGATGTGGTTATCGACTGGCATGCGACGACTAGGGAAAATAAACATTGATACCTATCTTAATTTATTATCAAGATATTATGTCGTATGCTGTAGATTATCAGTAGTTTTGGTTTTGATGTACCTACATACACAAATATATTCTTTTGTTACTGATAAATTATTTTGTAATGATTAAAAATCATATCAAATCTAATAGTGTTATTGCGATTTACTTTGAGAAGATGTCGATGTCGACCGATACTGTATGATATCTACGACGTATAATACGTATATGTGTTATATAAATTAATAGAGTAAATTTATAATTACATAATTTTTTAACTTATTTAGAAATTTGACAACGTTACACTAAAATCTTAGGTACAAAACGTACGGAATCGTATGCTTTAAAATGTGTACGATTCCGTACGCTGATAAGGACCGTACGGAATCGTGTTCTACCCTTAAATGTCAGCATACGTAATTAAATACATATAAAGTTATACCATACTGTATCATACGGGTATATTGCAATAATAAAAATAATAATAATTAATAAATACTAATAACTAAGAAGTAATATGTCATAATATTATTATATTAATTTACGAGTAGATACGAATCACAAATGTACAATTCTCAAGAATATATTATAAAATATTTTCGTCACAAATAAGTTGTTTTTAAATTGAAACCAATTGGGTTATTTTTTAGACTTACTTCCCTGAAAACGTATTCTGAGTTAAAAAAATAAGTACATTCTTAAATACCATGTTATTTTTAATTAATAAAAATTATAATAAATAAATAATAAATATTAATAATTAATTATGTATAATATCTAACTATCTGTATTACTAAATCAAAAGATTGTATTTATTTCGGCATTTTGTATACTTTTGGTATCTACACTACACAATTATATTCATCATTACTTCATAATTTAATAATATTTATAGAAAAAACTATTGGCTATTTTCTGTGTTCAATAATATTTATGATTTTATTATTTTCATCCATATTACAGGGTGTTTACATAGATATTGAAAAAATAAATAACTAAACATAAGATAATAAGTTAATTGAAAATGTTCATGTAGCTTTTATTTTATTGTTTTTTAAAATATTTTCCATCAACTTAGCTTAACTCAGTTAAAAATTATCATTTTCCCAGGCTTGTCAAAATGAATTCTTTTTTTCTTAAGTATTTTCGTTTTTTATTTTACAAAAATACTATTCAGACACATATATTTTTATGTTGACATAAATCTTTTAACTATTAGTTATCTACTAACAAAGGCGCCCATAGGAAAATTCTCAAGGCGTTACAACATTTTTATTTATCAACCATTCATAAATAGGAAGATAACATTTTCCAAGATTTTTGACATTTTCCAGGGGGGAGACATATCCATCCCTTACCTCCTCATATGGGCACCCTTGTTTACTTATATATATATATATAATAATAAATAGTAATATAATTATATATACACACACATATATATATAAATGATCAAGTACCAACTACAAAAATTTACAAAAAAAATGTTTTTATTGGTTTAGTGCAATTCTCGTAGTACTCATTTTTCTTTGCTGTGTTATTACGATATATCAGTACACAAACATATCTTGCCGAAAAGATACACCTAAAAAAAAGTAAGTATTAACAAATTTTCACTTGCTCTAGATACAAAACATTTTATACTATAAAAAAAATTGTTTGAAATACATTCATATTTTTAAATTTCAGCAAACGATATTCATTCAGTCTTATATTCATTTTCATTCATTGAATCTGGCAAAGATTTGTTAAAATACGATAAAAATAATGAATTAAATCTAATTAATGGAATTAAACTTCTGACGATGATGTTCATTCTTTTAGGTCATCGATTTATGTACTTAGGAGGCAATCCAATGACTAATGTTAAAATAGTCGAAAATGTAAGTTTAAAGTAAAGTAGCTAATATGACTCTATATATTAAACTAATACGATTTATATATTTATAGATAAGTATAATGTTGTTTACGCTATGAATATTATTCAGATCCACAGTTAAATTTTTCTAAAAATTACTAAAATTCAATCTAATATAGACTAATATATTAATTTACTCCTAGATCATAGACTTTAAATACATGATTAGAGAGAAAATAAAAAATTAAAATTAAAATATAAATTATAATTATAGATGTATATTAATGGACCAGACATTCTGTTAACCTGCATGAATTTAGTTGATCCATTTTTTTTCATGAGCGGCTATCTCATTTACATTACAATCACTCCAGTATTTCAAAAATCTGGACCAATTTGGATGAAAATTGTATATCCAATTATCTATAGAGTAGTAAGGTAATGATTACCGTGAAATGTTAAGTCTAGAGTCATTAAATAACGTTTTCTAACCATTTTAGAATGTTACCAACCTACTGCATGATAATGGCGATAACTGCTAATATTATACCGCATCTTGGAGACGGTCCGCTATGGCCACAAAATACATGGAAAGAAGCCGAGTTATGTAAAAACTATTGGTGGACAAACGTACTGTTTATAAGTAATTTTTTTGATTCCAAGTACCAAGTAAGATTTATTTTACGTTTGTAAATAGTTTAGTAAATATTTTTATATAAATATAAATATGACTGTTGTAGTGCCTCTTGGTGAGCTGGTACTTATCGTGTGATATACAATTTTTCATCATTGGAGTAATAACTGTTTGTGTTTATACGAAAAATGAAAAATACGGAAAATATTTAATTGGTATTTTGATTGGTGTATCGCTCTTTTTGCCATTTGTTATCACGTATGTGAGGAAAATTGATGGAATACTTAAAGTTGATTTGCCGTGAGTATTTGAAAAATAGATAATTTGAGGGTCATACATCAAAAATCAAGTTGTAAACAAAATTATTTTACGAGCTGTAACAGGATTGCTATAACGGTTTCACAATAATCCAAGCTTTCAAAAACATTCTTTATTATTTTTATGGATGTATATATTGTAGATATATATATATATATATATATGTAACTATAATTGCTATAATTACTATTGATGCAGTCAATAAAAATCAATATTATTTCCTAAATATCCACTTACAACTGATTAGTGAATTTTCTACTTAGATAGTTAATACATTTTCAATAAAATAAAATTTATTTAACACTAGAATGTTTAGTATTTTGTTATAACTGTTGCTGTTGTATTAGGTTACATGATAATAATAAAATTTATTACAGATTCTTAAATAATCCAAGAGGTTCCACAGTATTTAATCAAACATACAGAGAACCTTACTTACGAGCAATCCCTTTTATATTTGGCTTGGCAATGGGTTTTATAGGACAAAAATTGAAAGAATCAAAATTTAAATTTTCACAAGTACATTTTTTTATGCATTTTAATTTTTTAAATATCCATATTTTTTTATACATATTAAATAAGAGAAGCATTTTTTTTTCACAGATAACTGTCTATGCTGGATCCATTCTCATTACCTTGGTTTGTGTATGTATTCAACTTCTTGGGGCAGAATTTTATAAATATGATAGACTTTATTCTCCAATTGAACATGCTTTATATGCTACTTTAAGTCATTGTACTTGGACAACAATTGGTGCATGGATTACTATTTGTCACTTAACTACTGGTTATGGTAATTTGAATTATCATTAAATCAAAATTAGAAACAAAGTTCAAAAATCAATTTTCGACAGTATCCATTGTAATGACTAAATTATAAACTGCAATCCGAAATTTATTTATTTATGAAAACGAATTTTATAAACAAATACGTTTTACAATCAAATACACAAATTTTATTGAATTACATACATTTAATGATTGAATGTTTTGATATTGGTAAAATCATCAACATTTTTTTTATAAAAAAATATTTAGAATACAGTAATTCATTCCGTTTGCAAAATAAAGAACGATATTTCTATGATTAGAAATTTACTCAACGAAATGCCGTTAGGATTCATGATTAAAATATTAAATTTAAATACACAATACATTGATATTTGTAATATACTTAACTTGTGAAAATTACACAACATAACTTATTTGTACTAATTACAGGATTGCTTTCAAAAATATTTACAAATAGATTATGTGTGATTTTGGGAAGACTCTCATACAGTGTTTTCTTAATCAATTTACCTCTTATGCAAATGTCGCAGAGTTCTCAGCGACAACCTACTTATTTATCAGCAAAAACTTTGGTAAGGCAAATATTAAAATTCAATATACGAATTTTTATATTTAAAATATATAAATACACGTACATCCTGGAATAAATATTTATATTTACTATTTATTTATAATGCACTGTTTAATTAATTTATACTTAATAAATTCATATTTTTCAGTTGGAATTGTCGATTTTTGATTCATTTAAATGTTATTTGATGAGTTTAATATTATACATGGTCGTCGAAGGACCGTTTGGAAATTTGACGAAGCATTTGTTTGGACGAAGGTAAATTATTGTTTTATTTTTAACTATATTTGTTTTCAGTTAGTTTAAATAATTTAAAGGATGTCTACTCTTACTAACTCACTTTAGTATTTATTCGCTGGTTAAATTAAACCAAACCTGGGCATTAACGAGTTAATAAGTTAAAAGTTAAGTTAACTTAACTTATTTTATTACTGATAAATTAACTTAACTCATTTCCTTCAAATTAACTTTAAATTAACGTATTATTTTTCATAAATTTCAACTAAAAATATAATAATCAATTAATATATGTTGTTTTATAATTTACAGGAAAAAAGATATTTCTTCAAATACAATTGAATTACCAATTGAACAAGTAATATGTATCGACATTTCAAAAGAAAATTCAAGTAAATTATAAAAACATCAACTTTTGGAAATAATTTTTATCAAACAAATGTACTTTTATTTATTTTTATTTTATAGTAATAACTTTATTAAATTGAAATACACAGTTCCTAGCTTTTTCTATTTACATTTAGAATATGAATATACATTTTTTTTTTTTTTTTTAATATGCGATTATGGTATATATGTTTCTTTTATTTAATATGACCAGTATCATTTATCAGCAAGACTTCATATTTTAATTTATAATTCATTACATTACGTTTGTGTTTGAAAATTATATTTATATTATTATAATATTATGAGTAAAAAAATTGCACGTCTTAACGTGGAGTTTATTATATATGTTATTTTTTATTATTATGAAAATATAAGATATCAATAGTTTAAGGGTTTATGTTAAATTTATAAATATACTTCATTCTTCAGGAGTACAATAAGTATATTCATCAAACGCCGATACTTTTACAATTTGGACCATAAAAGTCGTTTAGAAAACTAACAGAAAATAATGCTATGTACTAAATCTTGTCCAAATCTTGTTTAATGTATTCGTTACGCCATTTTAACATAATTTTAAAAATTATAAATATTAAAATTAATATATGTATAAAACAGGTATGTATAGTAAATAAGTAAAAAATTATTGTCAACAAAATAAATTATAGTTTTAATGAAAATATAAAATGAGCATGTGTTCACACGTTTCAGTTTTCTGTCATAATGCAATACTGATCATCGAAAATTACCAAAAGTAAAATAGTTTCTACTTGAAGTTACTCGTGTCAGTTAAAACATTCATTATGAATGATTTGTCAAAACAGAACAAATTATGAACGTGCGAATACTTGTTTCACATGGCTAGGGCTCGGAAGTTGTAGAAGCTAAAAAAGGCAAAATATGGATGCAAATATGCACGAAAAAATTGTAAAATTTGCATGAAAAAATGTTAAATATGCAAAAAAAATGTGTTTAATATGTAAAAAAATGTTTATTAAATATGAAAAAAAAAATGTGCTAAGTATACAAAACAATTTTTTTTTATGGTTTATTAAATTCAAAATTTTTTTGGGTGATTTTTATGGATTGTAATTTTTTCAACCTAAAAAAAAAAAACAGAACGAAAGTTATTTGAAAAATTATGTTTATTTGTTATTAATTCAATTAACATATAGATTATTGTAACTGTCATAACTATAAACGTATTGCATCGAACAATCAGAACTTTATTTATATTTTCCATATCAAACGAACGAATATTTTCTGAAAGTATATTTTTGTAGTGCGAAAAACTTTTTTCAACATCCGATGAAGTTAATGTATAATTGTATATAATGTTAATATTAATTATAAACTTGCCATATTGCTATTAGATTAACGATAACGTCGATAATATTATATAGTGTTCACCTTAGTGCTATAAAGGCAAATACACTCCGGGGGTTAGTGCTGGTCATTTATTAAGGAGTAAAATTTAGGCAATTACATTCACATGTTGTATTGGCGGCTCACCAACCGTTCATGAATGTGAGTGTGTAAATCGATATTAGTGTGCGTGAGCTATAATAAGATAAAATTAGATAATTACACTGGCTGCGCGTTATCGGATGTGTATCTATTTGTATATTATACGTCTTATTAGTCCATGCGTTATCGTTTCATAGAATTACTGTTATGAATTGTGTTTATTATTATTATTATCAACTGGAGATCACAATAATTGATGAAGTCACTTGCTTTCTACGATCGACCTTTATTCACGATCCAATATTACGTATTATATGACGACGAATTGTGTGTGTTTTTTTTATTTTATCGCAAATAATACTAGATATGGAAAACAAAAAAAAAAAAAATAAAATAAAAAAAGTAACAACTTATCTTAAGCAAAAGGACGGAAACATATGAGGCAAGTACTATATGTATAAAAAATAGAACACGGTTACTAATATAGTAATATACTATACAGTGGTTAATGAATCATATTCTTAACAAATTAATACATTAATAATGATATTATGTGTTATGTGTGTATTTATTTTATTTTTGATTATTTATTTATTTACATTTATTATGTATGTGTTTAGTGTGTGCTTATAACTAGAAGAGGAGTAACTAAAATAAATGTAAAATGGTATAAAATGGTAACTAACTTGCTGTATATTATAAATTAAAAAATATATAATTCACAGAAATACTTTAAATATATATAATTAATTGCCTGTTTGGCACAACCAATAACACTTAATGATAGAGCTAATGATAGAGTTGTTAATTTTCCGTTCAGCTAATATTGAACCTAATCAATCACAATTGACATGAAAACACATAATATTTATATTAGATTTAGATATTTTAATATGTAAATAGAACAAAACGAAACATAATTAATTGTTGTTTACATAAAATTTCTGTTATTGTTGAGCCATTGTTTGTTGTGCTTTTACCGATTTTCGAGTTCGCAATACGGCTTAAGCGGCCCTCACACGATCAATATTACTGACAGTATAGTCCTCAAATGGTCAGTAAAAATTAGTGTCAATTCACAGTACTGATTTGTGTTTTGATTTCGAGTGTGCAGGCGTTCTTTAAATATTTAATAAATAATTATTCATACATTAAGACATTTAAGAATGTAACTTGTATTTTAAATTTTTTTTGCATTTTTTAGACTTATTCACTTTTTTGACATTTTTAGTGCATTTTTATGTTTTAAGTCATTTTTACGAAGGAATTGATAAAATTCGATAACAATTTAGTTAATGTTTATTCTTGAAAAATAAAATAAATTATTATAAAGCAGAGTATTAGATATTTATTACAGCTTTTGTAGCTGTTATATCAGACAGAGAATACTTAAATATAGAACAGCATAACATTTAGAAATTATTGAAGAAGATTAGGATCGATGTGAAGTTATTGTCAAGTTATTGAAACCACTGCAACTAACCACAACAGTATTATGTTCTGAACATCAAGTCACAAATCAAAACAAAGTAAAAATTTATCATAAATACTAACTTGATAGGTTATAATTATTATTTAGTATATCTTAATTGTAAAATCATAAAATACTTCTGTGCTTATTACTATTTACAGGGCCGGCTCAAGGTATAGACGAACTAGACACCTATCTATCTAGAACCTAGAACTTCAAAATTGACTCGAATATTTTTTTAGTTCTATTGGTGTTTTATAAGAAAAATATTTAAATGAATTCATTCGTGAAAATCACTTACCTATATAATAAAATAATATTGTCTAAAGTTATTATATTACTTTATATTACGGCCTACGCGCGGCGTTTTCAATTATTCAAAATATATAACTATATATCCGATACTCGCGGTAATGATGAGTTTTTAGTAATAGTAATAGAAATCATTTTTAAGTATTTTTACTTAAAATGTTATCCATAAAATAAAAGTAGATATGTAACATAGAAAATAGAGGATGGGGTTAAGTTCATGGCGTGCGCAAACTTTGTCCGCAGGGGGGGCCCCTTAAAAAAGTGAACCAAAAATTCTTGTACTAAAGACTACTAGTATAATTAAATATTTTAAATTTTATAAATTATTTATTTAATTCAATATGCAAATATGAAAATAAATACTATTTAAACTTACACAATTTATATCTAAGAAATCCTTATTTATATATTATTATACTATTTACAACTCCATACTTTTGTCCACGGGAGTAAAGTTTTTTGAATGTATCAATTACATCTTCAATTTTTATATTATATGCAAGTTCTGATTAGTCTAATTAATAATTAATAACTTTATTACATTTATTCACAGATATCAATTCTATACTATAAGATTAAAACGGGCTTCACTTTATTTATGTAAAATGTAAAAATGTTCGCTATCTTGTATAGTATAGATATACATTTATTAAAGAAAAAGCCAGTCCGCAGGGGGGGCCGCGGCTCACCCGGCCACCCCCGTGCGCACGCCTATGGTTAAGTTAAAATAAGAGCTCAGTTTTTTTTTTTTAGAGGCGGCAAAATTTGATTTTGCCTAGTGCACTATTTTTGCTTGGGCCAGCCCTGAATATTTATATAAACTATACAAAACTATTATTTTTGTTTATAGTAATTATTATAATTATTTATAATTATTTCGATAATTGTAAATTGTGATATTAATTAAATTTAATACTTATACTGTAACTTATAAATTTAGTTGAAATCCTTCAACTTATACATTGTTATTTGATGTATTTTTTTATTTTGTTAGTTGCTTTAAATAAAGTTCTAGTTACAATAAAATTAGTGTTTGAGTACTAAAATCTATAAATAACATATTTAAAATATCATTTAATTTTAAGAATGTGTAATTATTTTTTATTTACTATAAAGAATTCTTAAAAGAATACTAATTCAATGTTTTTAAATTCGAAATCCGGATTCAAAGTAAAATCTAGATTTTAGAATCCGAAATCCGGGTTTACACTAAACTTCAGATTTCAGATTTCGAACTTTAAACATCCGTATTTTTCCCATCACTACTTCCAATAACTTCAGTGGACGTAGAGACAAGCTTTTCCAATCATAAATATTTATGATCAGATAATTGTCATTCATTTACTTTTGATATCATCAAATACTCTCTAATTGTACAATACAATGATTGATTTTTGAGTAATTTGTAAGTTTCGATAAATTTATAAAACAAATATTTGTAATTTTTTATTTCATATTTTAAGAACATTTGTTGTTATTTTTATGTCATATTTTGAGTAGTTTGTAAATTTTGATATATTTAAAGTAAAATACAGTAAAATATTTAAAAAAAATGTATTTTTATTAATTTAAAACAAATATTAGTAATGTTTTTAGGTAATTTTTCAAGGACATTTTTTTTTAATTTTGATGTCATATTTGCATATTTTTTTTAGGTAATTTTTTGATATTTTTAAGGTCATCAACTTCCGAGGCCCTACTGATGATTATTAATATTATCAACTAACTTATTCTATTTAAAATCTTAAACTACAAATTATGTAACTAATAAACCACTTTTAAGAAACATGAACTCTGTAAATAGTTATAATATTGATCCGTTTTTTTATACTTCCTTCTACTCTTATAAAAATCACGTTTCTGCTAACCTAGCATTACATATAACTTGATATGTTTATTTAATATTAATTTTTTTTTTTTTTTTTTGTTGTATTTAAATTTAAATTTATTTATGTTATTATTTAATGATATTTTCGAATGCTATTAAATTTTAATTCATGTAATTGGTTAGTAGAACATTTCAATAAATAAATAAATCAATTTCTTTGGTTTCGTTGCTTCATTTCTATAACAAGAATTATCTATGTGTGATTTAGAGCATATTTTAGGTAATTTGCACTGGATAGTACCAGGCACGTATCTAAAAGTTGATTTTTTCACGTTACCAGTTGCTGGCATGGCTACTGGCATGCTAACTGAAAGGTCACTGACATGCGGTAATTGGAATTGGCAGGTGACTGGCGCCCATCGTTTACACGACACTAGTAATAGTGATGAGCAAATATCCGGTAAATATAATTTCAGGTAAATACCTGGTATTTACCCAATAAATTGGGTAAATTTATTTTTAATGCCAAAACCAATCCTATGGATATCACAATAATTTTTTATGATTGTTTCCTGACTATTCATGTTTTTCCAAGACTGATGATTAGAGTACATAAATTATATTTATGAAGTTTTTATTAATTTCATTTACTTTGAAACCAATACCACTTTTAACGGGGAAACAAATAAATCTAAGAATTTAAAAAACTAACCAAAACGCTTCAAATTTTAAAATTAAATTTTTTTAATAAAAATGTTTGGACAGTAAAAAAATATATATTTACCCAAATTTTTGGTTGGTAAATATTATAGTGGATAAATAGCCAAAATATTTACCTACCCGTCGGGTATTTACCTACGGCACATCAATAGCTACTGGCAGCTACTAGCAGTGGCGTATTTAGAAACTTATTTTTTGGGAGGGGAAATGTCATACCTAATAGTGAAATAATTTTATAAATTAGTATAAAATATTCTTTATCAAATTATTGTTAGGTTTTTTTTATTAACTTATTGAAATCAAACTATTGACTTCAATTGATTTAAAATAAGAATCCAATGTTTTTAATTTTTTTTTCTGGCTCCATTAAAGTACTCTTTCAATACCAACTCAACAGTTAAATGAAAATAAATTAATGAAATCGAACTTAATTAAACGTATGAACGTATTAATCGTATTTTATATTACTTTATGTTGCGCATAGATGCATAGTGTATATTGACAACTGACAAGACGTGACAGTCACGAACAAAGGTAGATAGGTGGTTTTTTTTGTTACAGGGAAATATTTTAATGGGGCCACCAAAATGAAAAAAAAAATTTGACTATAAAAAATGTATTAGATTTTTTCATCCTAATTTAATTTAAATAATTTAACTATAAAAAAAAAAATAATAAATTTTCATGAAAAAATTAATGGTATATATAGGGCGAGGGCCCACAGGGAAAATCCCTTTTTCTCTATGGGCCTATCTACCCCTGGTCACAAACTTAGATATTAATATTCTTATCGACCTATTATTTCCCCATATCAGATTATTTATGTACCATGTGTGCGTGAGTGCCGTGCGGTCGATTTTTATTATTATTATCCGATTGCAATTTAATTATTAGCGATATTAATATTTTTATATATATATATATATACATATATATATTTTCATTATACTTTAATACTTTATTGAATAAACAAACTAAAATTATTATATTACTAATATTTTTAAAATTTGACGTTTTCAAATATTTTTTTGGAGGGGGGGAGAACCCCAGATCCCCAATAAATACGCCACTGGTTACTAGTATAAGTGCTAACCAGTGGTTGTAGTGTTTTATCAATTCGAGTACCGAGTTATAGTGTACACGTTATCACGTCTTGTATAAATTATAAACATTGTCTTATAATATTTTAATATATTTATGAACAGGGCCGGATTGACCCGGCGAGTTACTGGGTAAAACTCGGTGGGCCGCGACAATTTTTGGCCTTTTAAGTTGTGAAGGCCGCTAACAGAAAATATTAATAGTTTTAAGTTGAAAATTAGTGCACCTATTGAAATATGCGATTATAGAAATTTGGACAAGGGCCGCTAGTTAGTAAGTAGGCCGGTAACATACAGAAAACTCGGTGGGCCGAATTTGTCCAATCCGGCCTTGGTTATGAAGTTCACTTTTCACAGTTTCAGTAGTTTCACGCACATGTACGATGTACTATTATCATTGATAAATAAAATATTATATCACTGTTATAATCCAATAGTCGGCACATGACTATTGTTGTTTACTCGATGACAGTTAACTGCTTTCGTTGTGGCGATTTAGTGGAGGGGGAAACTTTCACGCCAGTAAAATAAAAATATTTGTTTTGCTGGCAATGCCATCTGCTGGCACGCTAGTGCCCACTGGCTTTCTCCAGTTGCTGGAAAATTATGTTTAGACGTTGCCAGTCGCTGGCATTCAATTACTGGCGACTTTGACTGGTACGCCAACTGGTAACATGTAAATCAGCCTTGAGGGAGGGCCAGGGTGTACCTGGCCCATCTTAATATGAGTCCAGCCTTAAGACGGCACACCCAAAGTATTCAGAGGGGCCCATTAATATATGATGGCTTTTAATTTTAACCAAATTTTTATTATTGGCTAAATATGGCGCAAATATAACCAATATCACGTGCGTTACGCCAACACCGCCCATTAGGAAAATTTGATTTTTTTTACTATCAATAATTAGCACGTAATTAGCATGAATTTGCACTCTATTTTTAAATGTTTTTTGGAGTTATGTTTAATAGTATTTCTTTATCGTTTATACAATCTTAAATTTTGGGGTTTTTCCCAATATGTTTTGTAATTTAGAGTTTGTTAAAACTCCAATTTCTCCAGAACTCGTTCTAATTGTTTAATGGCATTATCTACTATTTCTAGGCTCTCGGTTAATGCCATTTTAGAAGTTTCTAATTTTGAAATAGTATCAACTATTATTTAATTCTATAAATTAAAATTAATTAATCCAAAATTAGGGGAAATAAGCACTAAATTGTTTTGCAAGTTTTTTGAAATTTGTACCTACTTCCTAGATAAGATATTGTACAGACATAATCATATATTTTCGTTCATCATAAATACTCAAATAAAAACGGAAATTCTTCAATCATATAGATTACGTATACATATTTATTACTAAAATGTTTAAAATAAAATTAGCATCAATTCATTCAAAATGAAATGAAACATACACATATGTCAATTACTCTCCAATATTAGAACTACATAAAAATATTTATTTAAATTAAAATCAGTTTCCTAATTATAATCAATAACTTTGATAAATTGTTATTTATGATTTGAGTATTCTGATAAGTTATAAATTAGGATAAATTAGTCTGACCAGTAGAGATAAGAATGAAAGTGCTATTTTACTGCTGCTGTATCTCTTAACAAAAGTTCTCATGTGTATTATTTATTAATATTATACAGAAAATAAATATCAGGGACCCAATTCAGCTATTTGTGTATTAATGTTATTTTTTCTTACGGGAAACTCTCCAAAAATAGCATTTGATTATCAACCGAAGAAAAATTAAAGTTGTATTAAAGTTATGATGTACCATAAATTAGACCAAATCTATAGATGTAATATCCTAGAAGAGAATAGGCTGCTTGAACATGTGTAACATTTTAAATAACTAGGAAACTCAACCTTGACGAACAGGAGAAGCCTACGGTTTTTAATAAGAAAAACGTTTAATGCTCCAACAGCATGAGTACTAGGATGAGGAAATGCTTCATAAAAGTATATTTTGGAGTGTGGAGTTATATAGCAGCGAAACCTGGATATTAAATAAGGCTAACTAAAGAGTCCTGGAAAGCTTTGAAATGTGATGTTATTAAAGGATGCTGCGAAAGAGTTTATAAGAACACGATACCAACGAAATCATACTCAGTAAAATAGATGATAGCAAATAGATTGTCAAAACTATTAGAGTAAGGCGATTGAGCCCAAAAGGTTAGATGAAAACTGGAATGAGTGGAGAGTAGATGCCAAACTACATAACCAATCAAATGGTTGAGTACAAGAAAAGATTAACTATTTGAAACGATCAAGATTAATTTTGTATAGATTGATTGGAAACATATTTTTAATTTTAATTGATTATTTATTAGTATGCTGAAGTATAATTTCATTGAATAGTAGTTAAATAATAAAAAGTTAAAAAGTAGTAAAATAATAAGTTCACTTGGAAAAATATACATGATTGATCTATAAATAAGAATATAGTGATGATATACCTGTAAAAGTTCAAACAAACTCAACTAATAATTTTAATTTAAATATAAATTTTAAAACTACTTTATTTATAACTTAACTGGTTTTTTTAGATAATTTAATCACTCATTAAATAACATTAGTAAAAGTCATATTTGACCAAGCTTGGACATTAACGAGTCAATAAGTTAAAAGTTATGTTAAAAGTAAAATTAACTTATTAACTTAACTCATTTCCTTCCAAATTAACTTGAAATTAACGAAATAATTATTTAATTTATCCTAATTAAGTTAATTTTGATTTCAAGACCCGAAAAATATTTTTTAAAATACCGCATTCGATAACAAGTTCATAGAAGTTAGAAAAATATAAAAATTAAAATAAAATACCACGGACTGAGAAGGTAACGAATAAGGAAGTATTAGATAAAATAAAGGAACAACGACAAATATGGAAGTATTCAATCATGAAGAGGCAAGATGTATGACATATATTAAGGCATGAAAATTTATTAAAGAAAATAATTGAAGGAGATATTGAAGGACACATTGCAAGAGGAAGACCAAGAACAGAATTCATGACACAGATAATGTAGAATACGAATAAGGGAAATTACAAGGACCTGAAGGAGAAGCATGGAGAGCTGCAACAAAAAAATCTACGGATATATAACAAAAAAAAAAAAAAAAAAAATTGATGAAAGAATACAAAATTAATTTGCCCCATATTATATCCAAATAACTAAATATGAAAACACCATTGACAACAAAATATAAAATTATAATAGAACTTAATGCACTATCCAAACAAAAAACTCTACATAGTTTATTCAAAAACTATTTAAAAAGCATCCTCGAAAATTACGAAGACCACCATGATATATATACAGATGGATTAAAAACACAAAAAAGGAGTCAGATTGTCCATAATATTTCCAATAAAATAAATATTACATAAACTATGGCCTAAATGTTCACCGCGGAAGCGATAGTTATCTTAAATTTTATTGAGATCATCATCTGTAAAGGTGCACGACGCCTAAAACGACTATATAGGCAACTAATGCCTCGTATACGTCTAGACAGTCCCGTCAATAGCGTCGAAATCCTTAAAGATTACATTTATGCTCATGGTAGATGGTGTTCGTCTTTACCCGATTGCGGAATATATAATAGTCATAATTAAAACTATTTAATATGCTAATATGAAATAACACCGATAGCATTTTGAGATCATCCATAGCATCATCATTAAAAATGCATAAAAAACCATCGAACCATGTTAAATATACAACCTATGAGTTGTACGATGCTGACTATGGTCTCATAAGTTACATAAAAGAACAAGTCAACACGCTGATAATCATCGCTCCCATAACCAGTGCAGTATAGACTCGTGACATTCTATTTTCGACCTGCATATGTGTGACTATATTCACTGATATTCCCGACTCTCCAGTGTGGTTAATAAACGAGCACAAACTTATACAGTGGCGCTCAATTTTAGTTCATATAGCCAGTGAGGTCCAAACCGCAGTCCGTTTGTAAATATTTACATAATTTAAACATGGATACTAAATAAAACTAATCAAAGAGTCCTCGAAAGCTTTGAAATGCGGTGTTATTAAAGAATGCTGCGAATGAGTTTGTAAGAACACACAAATGAAAGCATATTCAGTGAAATAGATGAAAGCAAATAGATACTCAAAACTATTAGAACAAGACGATAGAACCCAAAAGGTTGGATGAAAACAGGAAGTGGTACATGAGTGAAAAGCGGATGCCAAACTACAAGACCAATCAAAAGGTTGAGTACAAGAAAAGATAAACTATTTGAAACGATCAAGATTAATTTTGTTTAGACTGATTGGAAACATATTTTTAATTTTTATTGATGATTTATTAGTTTGTTAAAGTCTAATTTTATGGAATGAAATTACTATATCACTAATATTATAGGTTCACTTGGAAAAATATAGATGATTATATGTGTTCAAACAAATTCAACTAATAATGTTAATTAAAAATTAACTTTCCTTAACTTATTTTTTAGATAATTTAATAAATATATCACTCATAAAAATAAAATTAGTAAAATTTAAATTTATGATAAGTTTCAATTGAAAATATTGAATATATTAAAAATATAAGAATCAACTATATTTATGCTTTTTTAACATTTGTAGGAAAAAAAATATCTCCTCAAATACAAATGAATCACCAATTGAAAACGTAATACGTATCGACATTTCAAAGGAAGAATCAAGTAAATTATAAAAACCTCCACGAAACATTCAAGTATTGCTGAAATATCAATTTTATTGAATAAAAGTTAATACTGGTTAATAAAGTTAATAAAAAAATTGTAGCAACAACAGTAGTTGTTGCTACAATTTTTTTTATAAACATTAATTATATTTAATACTTAATTGATAAGATAGATGATATATTCATTGTGAACTGTAATATATTAATAAACATACAAAATAATATTAATATTACAAATTTACTAATTATATGCATTACATTATTACAATTTACAACACAAAATAATAAAAACATAAAAAGATTTGACTTTTATTTTTCTGAAACGACAAATGGATAAACAAAATAGTCATTACCAGGGAGTCTATTCTTGAAATCATTCGAATCGGATCCGTATACGAACAATCCATACGATTAGTTTCCGTGTACGGACGTCAAATTGTATTCTTGAAATAAAACTTTCTGTATACGGGAAAAAATTCCACATACACGGAAATATTTTCACATGGTTTTTATCTTTAGTAAATAAGGTTTGAACACTAAAAAAAATATACAATACTTTTGTATATTTCATTGAAATAAAGAAAACAGCTAATTTTTTTTTTTTATTATTGTAATATTTATTGTGAACGTTTTTCTAATTTCAATTTTGAATTTTGAGTTATAACACTTTCTCTGATTTTAGATTTATCATACACAACATTTTAAAATTATATTATATAAGTTTGTTACTTAGGTAATACTAAGATAAATACCAATAAATAAAAGTACTAATTTAAGTATTATTTACTTTAAATAAATTCATTGATTGAATACATTGATAGAAAAATACGATAACAACCACAAAATTATCAGCACAGTAGGCCACGGCCATGAAAAAAAATTTTTCTGAGATAACAGAATATCTAACAGATAATCTGTTTATGGCACCTTGATACCTAATTATATTTTTTAAATGATTTCAAGGCACGATTATAGAAAATCCTATATACAGTGTGATCACTATATGAGTTTTTATTATATAAATATATAAATTTATTATTTGAATAATGGTGGTGGAAGTTCGACCTTCGTGTTTTTGGTCTTCAAACTGGATAATATTAATAGGTAAGGATACCAGATTTTGAAATCCTTAAAACTAAACCTATAGAACCTATCGAATGACTCTTTTTTTTATTTTGATATGAAAACAAAGTAAGTATATAATTTTGTAATTTAAATTTTTATTGACTAATACAAAAATACATTATTATTGTATACAACCATACGGATTAGATTACCATATTATATAATTATATAATGCACTCTATTATTCTATGTTTTATTATTAAATAATATAATATTAAATGTTATTTTCTATCAGCTTCTATTAACTGGGATAATCTGAATGATCAGCCGGAACACCGGGACGAGTGGCAAACATAGTAGTAGATATACTGATTTTTAAGGAAATGATAAGTTATTTCTTTATCAAAAAGTTTTAGTAAAAAAATCAACGATTTATAAGTATATTTTACCATTTTTAGTCTAATTTTCGGTAGGTTTTTTTCTTATCAAACTGTTTAACATTTTACTGTCTGACAAAGAAAATTATTTATTTTTTAACCAAATATTTATTATTCAAAGTTTCATTATGATTAGATGGACCAAATTTTTTGAATAAACGTTTAATGTTAAAAATTGATGTAAAAATCGTAAGTATAAAAATTTACGCTTATGAAATAAATTTCAGACTAACGATTGTTTTAAAATTTTTTCAGTATCGGTAAATAAGTAAGTACTTATTTATAAGTTAAGTGTAAGTATATGAGTTAAGTGATATTACATTCTCTCTTAATATACAAAAATAAAAATGTTATTAAATAAAGGCTTTTAAAAAATTAGGTATTTTTAAAGTTCTATATTTAAATCAAATGTACTTTTTGAAAATTGTATTACTTCCAAAAAAAATACCTTTGCTATAGGGTAAGAGTTTCAAATTTCTAGCCACATTATTTTTGGAATTATGACTAAATAAATAAAATCTAATTAATAATAATTAATATCCATTTATAACCATTGTAAATAATAGAATAAGTGCCAGATTAATGTTTAATTTATTTTATCTGTTTATAAATTGTAATTTAATAATGGAATTTCTATTTATAACCAATGTAAATAATAAAATAAGCACGAAATAATTATAAATATCATTTTTGGTTTACGATTATGCTATTATTAGTACACGAATTATGCCTAAACTCAATCGTCCAAGAACGAGCCGAATTGGTTGCAACGGAGGTATCGATACAATTTATAACGTAAGAAAAAATTGATTTTGTCAACTCGTCCTGTCCGAAAAACGTTCGAAACAAATACGTTACCACGCTACACGGTATCGTGGATACGGATGTACCTAGTCGAAATAACAGATTTGGAAAAGGCATTTCGACTTGTCAGCGCCTTTTGGAGTGAAATTCGAGAGCAAAACATAACCGGAACCGAATTCGACCATATTGAACTCTGGTGATCATTGTTGCTGCATACTTTTCGAGCGTTTTAATCTTTAAGTATAATATTAGTCGTTGGTTAAACTGTTATTTGTTTTGTAAGTGCAAAGAAAGGATCATGATGCGGATGATCCCAGTTCACATGTATATTTGTAGAGGAATTATATAATATACAATCGTTAGGTGGCTTTCTAAAAGTTTTTTAGAAACCAATAACTTAAAGGCAGCAAAATCCCTTTAAAAATGAATATTTATAAAATATTGAAAACAAAATCTATGTCTGTAATCATCTCACTCTATGTTCAATGACCTCATAACTAATACAACAGAATTATTTTACGTATGATAACAATTCAAATTTAATTAAGATAAAACCAAATTTTAATTTCTATTTGTGACTATAACTGCTTGCCTGTACTCACACACATAGCTCTGTCTCTGCGGGAGTACTTCCCCAATAACAATATTAAAAATAACCTTCGTTATTTTATTTATATACTTATATGTTACAGTATTTATTTGTTATTCAATTCACAAGTATATTGCTGCTTAAATTATTTAATATGTACCTAGAGGTGGTGATCCTTTTTTGGTTCAAAAGCCTATTTCTAAGAATATTTTTTAATAATTCTAATAATTTTTAAGAATAAAAATAAAATTACAGATTTATTATATTATTTTTATTACATTTTAGTAATTCTTAGTGAAACACAAACAGCAATTGTTTCATCGGTTAAAATATTTCTTTCCTTCGATTTAATTAAAGTTGATGAAAAATATAAGAGCATAAGGAATATTATCATTTTTAAATCATATATGATTTGTTTCTTTGAGTTTCTTATAACCAACATTTTATAAATACTATAATTTATTTTTTTTTTTTTTTGTAGAATTTTTAATAATTTCAATTTTTTGCATGTGCCATTAAAATTTAGTCTACGTGCCATAGGTTCACCACCCCTGCTATATAGTAATGTAATTAATCATACTATAAACTCAATGTATAATAATACAGAATAAATTAATGTATATTATATTATATAATTTTATTAATTTTTTTATAAACGTTCGTTGTTATAAAAAACTATAAATGACTAATAATAAAAATGAATTATAAATAATAGAGGTTCAGAACGTTCATTTGCGTTTCTTCAATATTTTTCTACCTTTCATTTATTTTTTATAACTGTTTTTAAATATGACAACAATAGCGTTTTAGTTTTTATCCAAGTTACGAAAATGTTAAGTGTTAGAATTACGTCTCAAATTAAAGCCAGTTAAATCAAATAGAATTAACACATTTTATAAAACATCAATTAAAATGCGAATATAATATGATATCTGCTAAAGAAATACCTTGGTAATAAGGTATAACATCACCATGTGTGGGTGGTTAGTCTGCGGTTCAATTAATGTGCGCTACTTTATCTAATATTACAATATGTTTTTAGTTTAATACCCGCAAATCGCTACAAATTTTATGGTACACCTAGATGCACAAGTAATAAGTACACGTATGATGTGAGACTATAACATTTAAAAACGAAAAAGTTTTGTTAATAATTCACAATATATTATTGTTAACATACATATCCACGAAATCGGTCGCTTGTGATACAATCAATTTTAATACTATGTACCTATCTTAATTTTTCAGTATTATAATATAATATTATTATAAATTATATAATGTTTTGTTTTTAAATAATAAACATTGATCATTTACACTATTTATTTATTTATTTGTAATATATCAGTGTTTTAGAACATTTTTTATAGAAAAAAATCTATAATCCATTCATCCACGTAAAATGAAACACTTTTATAATATAAATATAAATGGTTAAAAATAATTAATATGTAGCATCTTATTTTTTTCCTAAAAATGCAATAAATTTAATAACTTTTAATAATAAATCCTTTCTTATAGGAACACATTTGAATCTTTATTTTTTTTTTGCTCCTGATAAATATTATTATAACTCTATACTAATTGGAAAATGTTTTTGAAATCATATATAATATTACAGTATATATTACACAAATTATAACTAATTCTATTTTAATAGAAAGTTTAATAAAAAAATAAAACAAAACACGTATATACAGTTTTTAATACCTACATTTATAAAATATATAGTCAACGGAAGTAGTCGGTTGAGTTGATGTTTGGCACGTTTTTCCATATTTTGCGATCATGATTTATCATGGCTATGACCGGCTCCAATGAATCCTCAAAATGAGTTTGATCAGGTGAAAAGGAATTGGGTTCATCGAAATTGAAACCAGAATCGTTTGACCATCTTTTATACGTAGGAAACATTGTTGCGATTTCCAGCGAATCAGGTGTCATTTGCAATGTTCTAGTTGAAAGTAAAATAAAAAATATTAATATATATATATATATATATATATATATATATATTAGACGTATTTTAACTTGTTCGGCAAAACTTACTCGTAAAGCGATGACTCCAATGAATCATCATAGATAGTGTTATCCGCATAACGCTTAACTGGTGATAAACGGGCTACGGACAACCGACGAAATTGTTCAATGAGTTTTCCATGAGGAATAGGAACGTCGTAAATAACTTCTTTGTTGCCCTATGAATACAAATTTTGTTTATTTAAAAGCAAATCTGAATTCCTTACGTTCATTCAAATGCACAATCATTGTTTTAATATTAGCATGTATATAAAAGCGCACATTGTGTTGTTGTTATACGAGAAACAGGATACGCGTATCATATTCTAATACTATTCTTTTTATCCCTTTGCGTAATGCACATAAATAATTGAGTGTGACGATGACTCATACCTCAATAAACTCCGATATAGCTAATACTATACATTGTTTTGTTCCATCGATGTATATTTGTGTAGTAATTAAAAATGTCGATGACTTGAGTGAACACTATATAATATATTGATATAAATAACAAACACCAGTGACATTCACATTAGAAATAGTTCAAACTTGTGTGCATAAACCGAAATTACTAAATCAATGAAAATTATTGATACTAATAAATATATATGCTTACTATATATATAAATATACCGTAAATATGTATGCTTTGTAAATATTTTCTAAATAAAATATATCCAAAAAATATCTAATGAGTACATAATTGAAGTTGACAAAAATTAATTTTCATATATTTGGAAAAAATATAACTTTTATACATTAGAATTCATAATATTCCTAATAATTGTGTAGTATAATAGCATAAATCAAATATCTAAATGTGTTATTAATTAAATTCCTTCGTTTTAAAAATTATAACGAAACTATTGAAAACAGATAATCAATAGAATACTTACATTTTCAAAAACGTAAGCACCTTCAACTATTTTATATTGTTTTTTCTCTTCAAATGTTTCTGGTTTATATTTTTTTTTTATAGGCAATGGAGGTGGCTCGTCTTCTACTTCAACCGATTGTTCAGTTCCGGATTCAAGTATTAAATCTGAGTCACTTGTCAAAACTTTCATCTTACGGTCATTATTTACATAGGAGTATATTACGTCTACATTTTTTTCATGGTTAGGAAATTCTTTGGACTGTGTATCAGTCGACAATAACGTGGTTTTTTCTCCTCTTTTTTCAACTAATCGAGGTGGCAACTTAGGATACTGTTCCAACTCTTTGATATTTGTCATTGCTAAAAATATACAACATGTGTTTTATTAATTTATTATATTTGCAGCTTTTGTATCTATAATTAATTATTTTTTTTTAAATAACCATGATTTATTTACAATATATTTTTAAGAATAAAGTAAAATAATAGGTACAAGAGTACGTTATATTATATATTAAGGGCAAATGTCAGAACCCGATTGAATTTTGTATCAAAATTCATATTTTGAAACAAATATGAGACTTGCTAATTAGAGATTATTATCATATGTACTATATATTGTCATATACTACACATGTATTATACATATATTACACATATACTATACAATTAAAATACACATTTATTTTTATGATGTAGATTTAAATGGTCATAGGATCGTGCAATTCTATTTCATTTCTATCTAGAGAATTATGCTCAAAAATATCTAGATCAATAACCTAGACATTTGTTAAAATAATTTCCTGGTAACTATATTTTATATATTTTATGAAATCTCAGAATTTATATTTGTATTAAATTAAATAGCAAAAAAAATATTAATTGACATTTTATATGCTATTACAATTTATTATATTAAAATAATATGAATTAAAACATACATTAAAAAACATATCATTAAAATATCTTGGTTTCCATGAAAAATAAAATATTTTATAAAGCGGAATGAATCATCTAAATTATAAATTTAAACAATTATATTTTTTTTTTGGTAAGCATAAAAATTAATGTATTTGAAATATATAATATGAATATACTAATATCAAACCAGAAAACGATAGAAAAGTGTCAACAGTGTTATGAAATGTATACGCAAGTTAGTAAATATCATATTTATAAGATTTAAAAACCTTTGACTTTAAAATGTTTAATATATACTCATAGATAGTAGAAAGTAAGATTTTCTCGAATGTTTAAAACAATACAAAAAATTTAAATTGGCAATTTGCCAAAGTATTATTACTTTCCTCTATTAAATGTACTTGAATTTTTATCTGTATATGGTTTTAGAATACATAAAATCACTTCCATTTAAGATAACGTCATTAATAATTCTAAATATTTTAGTACAAATGTATATATTTGTGGTTATTGATTATAAAAATTTATCAATTTATATATTATATTATATTATTATACTATCATAACCACATTAACATAAACTATTCATGCTACATAATATCCTTGAACAATTAATTTAAATACAGCTATAAAAAAATAAATATACATATATATATATATATATATATATATATATTTATGCGTTACTACACATGATATTTTCTGTTATAGTGTAACAGTATCAATTTTTTTTTTTTTTTTATTTAAATATGAAATATACAACTATACAATTAAGCACAACAAGTATGAGTGATGCGGAGGATTACATAACATGAAAAATAGCACGATGTAGGAGGGCTCCCAATGGAGCTACCTACTTGAATTAATGGAGGAGGTCTCTAACCCATTTACGTTTGAGTCTACGTGGGAGGTTGTCCGGGATGTGTTGTGTAGCAAGGAAGCTAATGTTGAGGTTAATATGGGAGCTAAATTTTTTGTGAAGTTTTTGGTAAGCGATTTTCTTGACTTGGTTTACGTAATTTATTTTCAGGTCTGAGTGTAGGGTTTTGTTACTAACAAACCAGGGGAATTTTGTGATAGTGCGAAGGCAGACGGATTGGAATGACTGCATTTTTTTGTATGCTACTTGGAGCGGCATTACTCCAAATTTGTATACCATAATACCAAAGGGGAAAGATTAACATTTTGTAAATAAGAATATTGGGTTTTAAGTTTAGTTTTTATCGTAAGAGAGGACGTAGTAAATGTAATCTGGAGTTAAGTTTTTTTTCTTTTGTCGAATATGTGATCTTTCCAAGTTAATCGTCTGTCGAAAATGAGCCCTAAGTATTTAACTTGGTTGGTTTGAGGTAATGATTGATTGTAGAGTTTGACTGGTGGACATTATTTGAGTTATTTGAGCGAAGGGAGAAAGTAATGTGGCTAGATTTGGTTGTATTAATTTTTATTTTCCATAGTGTGGACCAATTTTCAAGTAAGTTGAGGTGGTGTTGAAGTTTGAAGCTTGTTATTGTGGGATCGGAATCGGAGGCTAAGATACAAGTATCATCGGCAAAAGTGTTGAGGATGGTAAAAGAGGACGTAGGTATATCTGCAGTGTATATTAGATATAAAAGTGGAGAAACGTCGCTTCCTTGGGGTACACCGGCGTTAATTATAAATTGGTTTGAAATTGAGTTGTTTAAATTTACTTGGAACGAACGCTGACTGAGATAAGATTTGAGTATTAAATAATATGGGGTTGGAAAGTTTGTTTTTAGTTTGTGCAGAAGTCCATAACAGTATCAATTATAATAGATATTTAAAAATAAAAAAATTAAAAATTAAAATTTGTTGAAAATTACGTTTAACATCTAAATTTTACATAACGCCGTTATGTTAGTCGTTAGAAATAACCATTTTATTCCATAACCTAATATAGTATGTTACAAGGCCGTATCTGGGGGAGTCCAGGGTATCTGTACCCCTTCCCCCCGCCGAAATTTCTTCAATATTTTACGAATGTTTAAAATACTTATTTATTTTTAATAAAAACATAAATATTTTCACTCAAAAATGACTTAAGCTCCAATTAATCATTGACTGCTTTTAATTTTATATCATAATATTATATGAAAATATATTAATTTTAACAAAAGAAGATTAAATATTTTTCTGTCTTATTTTTAACCAAATATCAAAAGTTAAAATATTAATTCAATAAAATTACAATAAACATATTTTGGACCCCTCCCGAAAAAAATTTCTAGATACGGCCTTGGTATGTTATAATATTAGAAGGATGTATAAATACTTACGTTTCGAATATTTTTGCTTGATACCATCTATTTCGATGTAATCATAGTCGTCTGAATCGGAATCTTCACAACGTTTTTGGAAGAACGATACCGACCTACTCATTCTTTTCGATACACTATTGTTCATGCATTTCTTAGATACTCGATGCACGACATTCGGCATAAGTTCTCTACAGCTTTGTGATTTCGCGGGTTCAATCGACGTATATTTTTCCTGTGGCTTAAAGTAAATGCTTTCGTATGACAAACTTCTAGAACGACAAGACTCCTTTTCGCTGATCACAGGAGATGCCACCGTTATAGTGTTAGTTCGTACGAGGCCATGCATCTCTTTATAAAAACTGATTCGATTGTCAGATTCGGATTTTCGCAAAGCGGATGATCTCCTGTTCGACATAATATGAAGACCGTTTTTCTTGCCCACTTCGAAGAATATGTCATCAAACGAATCTCGTAACGATCTACCATACCGCAAGTGATTTTCGTTAATGATATGGTAATTAAAATTATTGACCTCCATGGATATCCGGTTAGACATCCGACGGTGTAGTTCCATAATGGATGACTTTTTATCTTTAGGTTTAGTATAACTCTGATTGTTATTTTTAGCATCACGCAAAGCAACAAACCATTCATCTTGTTCTGATTTCGATTTCGTTCTCTAGAAAATGTACAGCAAAATCAACGGTTTTAAGCATCAAAATAACCCAGTTAGATTAATTTATAGAAAATATTAATAAAATGTAATAGCTACTCATTCTCTTTATCTAAGTACATTTTATCCCATATTGCTGAATACGCTTAATTTTACGCTTCAACATCATCACATTAATGTAATATATAGCCTATATTTTATTTCACAATAATTTGTTTTCAGTGTGTGCTTATTATCTTTCACGACATTTAAGCTTTAGAGCTATTAATAATATTGTTATGCTTTATAAAATTTATTTTTTTGATTGTTTATTTGAATGATAACATTGTTAAGAATAATGAGAATCGGTTAAAATTAAATTAAAAAAAACATTAAGTTTTCAAAAAAAACGTATACCGTATAATTGTACATTTAATTGGCCAATTCTAAATAGATATCAAAATAGGTATATTATACATCCATGTATATTAACATCCAAATTATATTAAATAATTAAGATTTAAATCACTATATTTTAAAGTTATAGAAATTATTTATACATATACATTTTTACAGTTGTTAAATCATAATTAATGTATGTTATAATAAATAATTAGAAAAACAATTTTAAGTTGTAATTGCTCGATAAATTTTTCATTAAATGTAATTTAAACTTTCATATTTCATTTATAAATCAAAATAATAACGGTTACCGTTTTTTTTTTTAATTTCTTGTTCAAGATAAGTGTTTTTTCCTCCTATAATTTTTATTCTTAAGAAACACAATGGAAAAATACAAAAAATATTTAACATTTCAGGTACCTATTATATTATAAATGATGACATAAAGTTTCCGTAAAATTTCTTTACCTTAACACATTTTGCTTAAATTTTAACAGTTCTATAATTATTGATAGTAATTTTTAATTCATATCATTAGAATATTTAAATAAAAAACAAATAATCAATTTTTATGAAATACAAACAAATAGTTCTTTATAAAAAATTGAAATGTATAGAAACTATTAACTCACATTGATATAATAGTAGGTATAAAGTTACAATTTTACAACCGTTATAATAAAAGCAAGCATAACAATCATATCAATGTTGTATTTTATATACTTTTTTGTTTTAATTATAATCATTAAAAATAATAATTCTTTTATTTGTGTACACTTTATTCAAAATCAAAATGAACTATAAATAAATATTTTTGTTATGTTGTATCAAATCGTAATGTTGTTTTTAGGAATTTTATCTGACGAAGAATACTACGCTTTAATAATATCATATAGATTGAGATAAAAAAAACTTACAAAGATTATAATTTGAGATCTAGTGACAATTTGAAGTTGACACGGACCCCTTGGTGTTATAGACAATACAAGTCCCATATTGACTGAACCGCTGCAAGGTGACAAATGATGAGAGTACTCTAATTGAGTCTTAAAGTACAGCAACAGTTTTCCTTCAAGTACACACCATCTTTTTTTCCAACGACGAACGCCAACTACTCTCTGTAAAATTAATACAGGCATAATATAAAATATAATAAAATAATAAATTTAAAAAATAATAACAAAAAAAAAAAGATAAAAATTTTTTTTTATAATTTAATCAATTTCATATATTCGTAAATATATAAATAAATGCATTTTTTAATATTTTAACACAATAATAATTAATTTTATACTAACCATTCTACCTTTTTTTTCCAAATAACCAGCCATTTTTACTATTGGTTGTTTTTCAGGCTTATTTTTATCTATATCCGGTAACATCTATAAAATACAATCAATTGTTATGGTGCACATTTGCTTTCAATTTTATTTTATAAAATATAATATACAATATCGCCGAATGTTTCGCGTGAAATATATTATATAACTGTCGTGATATTTTATTTTTTTTTTTATTTATTTCATTTAATCCATTCTGTGCACCAACATTTCATCACTTATCTACTATCTACACACAAAATATAAATACAATGTTTATTTACAATTCTTATTGAAAGAGCAAAAGCATAATAGAACGGGTCAGACTGAGAAACCCGAAAATTGGCGTCTCTTTATTGAAGATAACTCCGCCCCTATAAAGTGAATTCCAATTTATTCCCATAGACAATTAGGCAAAAACCTTTTTTTCACTATATAACGTCCACAATTTAATGTTTTGAACAAACTTCATGTACTGAATTAAACTATGAAATAAAAAAGTACATGTCGTTTTCAGCTCTTGACACCAATTAGAGTAGTGTTTTATTTACTCCGTATAGCATAGGAAACATTAATTTAGTAGCCGCCTGACCATTATTTCTGTCTGTCCTTAAAGAACCATTGAAAACTCTTAATCGAGTATTAATGATTGAAACAATAAAATCCGGATCCCTAAAAATTAAATTATTATTGAAAAAAATAGGAATTACCAACTAATTATTTTGAGCAGATATTCTAAACAATTATTATTAAGTATAAATATTTATTTTATCTAAAAAAAATATGCTAAAAGAAATATAATTTATTAAAAAATTTAAACCAGTACCTATGTAAAAATATAATTCAATGATTTCAAATAAAACTGTATAATTCAGATTTTTTTTTGTGAAATAAAATACAACATTAATATCTGTACACTGTGTAATGCACATTATACTTAATATTATATTATCTATTTTCTTTTTTGTCTTCAATTAATTACGGTCTGTTTAACACACTTGTATAATGGACATATAGTAATTCCTTATGTTGAGCATCAAAAATTTTTCGCATTTTAGAAATAATAAGTATAATAGTATACAATAAATAGTAATAGTTCTCTGAAGTATATGAAAGATAAATAAGTCTAGAATAATAAAAACCTGTTTCTTTTTCAAAATGATTGTAAATAATATCTATTATCAAAGTTTTCTATACGTAATACGTACCTGGGTATTTTAATTGTATTTAAAATCAACAGTCAATTACAACAATGTTAAAAATATGTCTATTTCTATGATTCAAGGTATGTTGTATTATTTTAAAAAAATATAACCAACAAAGGTTAAAGCGATAGATATTTGCATGTATTACGAAAACAATTATAATACATACTCGTACTTGTATATTTAGTAACAAAGTGTTCGATTGATTGTCATTATTTAATGGCAATGAGGGTACCTACCTATGGAATATTTCGTCCTACTAAAAGTACAGGAAATTAATTTGTTTCTATCCTCCCGCATCAAACGATTTAAATAATATCACTTACCAACCGCAATTTATACGAGCTGTAAATTGATCCTAATAAAGTGCACGCAAATCACTACGATGTTGTGATATTTCGTTTTTATCAGCAATATAGTTATAGTAATCAACCAGCTCACGTGGTTATGATTAATTAAATTCAATAACAACCCGATTTAGTTTAAAAAATATAGAAATCGATAGTACATAGCAGTACTAAATCGTTCATATTTATTTATATATATGGTCACAAAATGCCAAATATGTGGTTTTCTTAGTATGGGAATAAAAATTATGGTTTATAAATCTTGTAACTCATACATTGTTTCGTATTATAAAATACTTTCTAATTAAATTGACCAGTATGTGCAAAATGAGAGATAAAGAAATTGCTTGCAAGTCCTATTTCGTACAATATTAAATATATCTATATTCAAATACGGACAATAATAATTAACTACAATGATGCAATGAAATTAAATGTTTTGACATGGAATTTAGTTCATAAAGTATTATATGTAAAGGAATTATAAATATGATGTAAGTATAAGTTTTAAACATTTTTATTGTTTTTTTTTTTTTTTTTTTTTGGTTTACGAATAGCAATGATTTTTGTACTAATTATAAGTACAAAATACAAAAATAAAACTATAGTCTATCACCAAACAAAAATCATCTAAATATTATAGATAAAAAATAGTAGTACAACTTCATTATGTGCAAATATTTTTATTTTTATTGCACCATATATATTTAATATAAATACATTATATCTAATTTAATCGGAATTTGAAGTTATTGATTGTTTACATAAGTATTACTTTTTATCGCAGACTCTTGTGTATTTTTATCAGTAAAGAATTATGCATTTCATATATTTTTAGTACTAACGTCACTTTTTTTATTAAATTATATAAGATGAACTTAGCAGTTTACTATGTGTGTATCTTTAATTATAGAATTATTGTTCTTCTACTCTGCTATGTACTACGTGAAAACATAAAGTCACGATTATTCAAGGGAGAGGAATTTCCTCAAGCGAAACATTATTTTACTTATAGTTATTATTCCTAATCACTTTACAATCTAACCGCATCTATCATGTGAATCATTTGTCAGGTGTTTAATGCTTTAAGACATAACAACTATATTGCAATGAATAATTAAATAATCACAAAGATCCTATTACAGAACTATACATAATAGAATTAAAAAAAGGGTATCACATTAATGGCAAAATGATAATTGATAAATAACAATGAACAGGAAGAGCAAAACTATTGATTGGCTTCGGACAGATCGTAATCATGACATAATAGTATATATAGATTATGTAGGATATTTCGATGAACAAATTTAACCAAAATTCCTGCTTATATGAATATAAAATTATATATATTTTTCATCAATACTTGTGTTTCGTAGCATTAACCTATTTTTTTTAAACTATATCGTTGGACAATTTTGTTGTGTTTTGTCTCAATTCACCTTTTCATTTTGATTTCTAATAAAATGAAACAATAGCAACTTGCTAAAAAAGTTAAATAGTTAATATTTTTAATTAAAGTTAAATAGAAACATCTAATCGTATGTTTGCTACGAGATTAGAGTTCATATTTAAATGTATTATTGCAAATGAAAACAAAGAAGTCAAAATTTCGTAATAACAATTTTTCATTGACTATGTACAATGTACAATATTGTACATATTCATTATTTATGTTTGAAATTCTTTTGAATAATCACTTCGGTTAACTATGTTAATCACCAATAATGTATTAAATTGTTTTATGTATATATAATACTCCCATTGTTAACGAATCAAACACTATTAATGACTCATGTATAGTTAATTCAAACCTTAACGTATTAAATGAGCAAGAATTATTTATTTTATGCTAACGAAAGGTAGGTATACTATATAATTACCTGTACCTTAAGAAACGAGAGTTATACAGTGTTTACTGTTTATTATTGTTAACTGTCCTGTTTTAATTAGTTCAACTGAAAATAGGTGTTTAAAAATGATTTTATTAAACCTCTGGGAATGAACTAACTCGGGACACAAAACACTAAAGTAATCCTTCCGAATTTTTCCGAAAATGGCCCATACTGTAGGATTAAATAATATATATTTATAGAAGGAAAATTATATTCGTAAAATAAATATCATTAATTTATTTTAGTTTGATGCGACAAAATTTAAACGTTTACTCAAAACCCATAGAATATGTGTACAATTTTTGGAATAAATGTACACTACATTGAACGATGAATCATATACGGTATCGTATAAATTACATTATGACGGGAAATAATAAAAAAACTAAATGAATTCCATATCTCTATTTCGACAATAAATTATGTATATCTGAAATATTATATTATATGCATATAACGGACAAACAACAAAAGTGTATTATCGAATTTGGACTTGTTGCTGTTCAAAAGCATTTTTTTTATTTTGTGTACAATATATCTATAGCTTAGCAAAGACTAGAATAAGAAGAATTTTCCCAAAAAATACCTTATATTAATAAAAACATACTTTATAAAACTCTGTTGTATTGTCAATGCATTTAAGCATTATTATAATGCTTTATTCTGAAAACACGAAATAGTATAGAATTAAATAAAATAGAAATTACAATTGCTTAATACAAGTACAACCGTTAGACAATGGATCAAAATATTCATAATTCATGATATTATTTCATAATAGCCTCCGCTAAAATAAGGAAAATACAAAATATCGTGTATATTTAAAGAATTATAATATTTATAGAAACTGTCCATTGTCATACGAATATGTATAATTATTTGAATTACTAGCGCATTCAAACTGACATACTAAATAATGATAAGTGTACATAATATTATTACATCTCAAATTACAATTATCTGGCTATACTTAAAACCGAAATCAACTTTGTTATGCGGAACGAAGTGTACTGGAGGCATTTCGACTTTAAATCACCGACTCCGTCGATTTCGCGTGATATAATAACATATTTTATTTTTCTAGTCCAAATATGAATTGAACTCATTTTTTAATCTCAGACGTGTTCTGATAAAAATTATAAATATACTGTCGAAAATTGCACCGTTGCGCGCTATGCACTATATTACGACTCTGTTACTAGTATTCCATCGAACTGCAAGTTCATTTCGAAATAACGAGACGTGTAGGTTTTTCATCGCCCTCCCGTCAAAAGCGTGGGTTGGTGGGGGGGGGGGGGGGGGGGGTAAATGTGACAAAAACAAAAACCGTACAAGCTTGCGTTTACTCACTTCTGTTCAGTCGCGAATCCGCCACGCAGCCGAATGCGCTTAACTGTTGTAGACACGAAACACAGAACCGCAATGCTTGCGGGCCGAGCGCAGTATAACACGTGTTACGCGCACGACCGTTTGGATTGCAATGAAATCTCGTTTGCAGCGAAACACTCGCGCGCGCTCGCCGATACCGGTGGACCCCTCCCCCCACCCCCCGGACGGGGATCTGCGCTCTACCCATCGGAACGCGCGTCGTAACGCGACCGTAGGTCCACTCCTGTGTGGAAATCGACTCCGCGATAAAAATTAACTCTTTTAATTGTTACACGTTTACCCGCGTTATTAGATCGGCCCACCGGTCGTGGCGCACACCTAGTGATGGCCAAATACCCGGTAAATATAATTTCAGGTGAATACCCGGTATTTACCCGATAAATTGGGTAAATTTATTTTTAATGCTAAACCCAATCACATGGATATCACAATACTTTTTTATGATTGTTTCCTGACTTTTCATGTTTTTCCAAGACTGATGATAAGAGTAGATAAATTATATTCATGAAGTTTTTGTTAATTTCATTCACTTTGAAACCAATACCACTTTTAACGGGGAAACAAATAAATCTAAGAATTTAAAAACTAACCAAAACGCTTCAGATTTTAAAATTAAATTTTTTTAATAAAAATGATTACGTTTGGACAGTAAAAAAAAAAAATATTTACCCAAATTTTTGGTAGGTAAATATTATAGTGGGTAAATAGCCAAAATATTTACCTACCCGTCGGGTATTTAACCACGGCACGTCAATACGCACATCCGTGTAAATTTGCACCGCGTTCGAAACTTACACGAACTGTGTACGTGCGATACCAGTTTTGGTTGCCGGCTTGCGAATCAAAACCGCGCACGAACCGCGCATTATATGTTGAACCAGCGATTTCCCGAAGTGTACGTCCGAATCCGCTGCGCCCGCTCCGATGTTTTCGGTCAAATATCACCGTGATGAACGCATTTTAAAACAACTGGTGTTGAATTAACCGCTCCGTCGGCTTACGTTCCAATATCATATTGCGACAACGTAACGCAACACGTGTACGTGTAGCTTGTGACGTCTTTAATCAAATTTTAGTTCGATCGTGCATTTCCTATTGGACATGGTGTAGTCGAATTCTTGAAGAACAGAACTTTTTTATGTCAAGTACTGAAATCGATCTGGCACACACTGATCTATACGATTACAACATTGAAAACATTGTGTAACGCTTCGAGTTGGTTTAACGAGTTTTTCTAATCGTTAAATTGTTTTAGAAAATAATTTTTCCGAATTATTGATTTTGACCATTGAAAAACGAATAAAATTTCTGTTTTGATTTCGGTCGGCGGAGCGAAAATAAGTTAAACACAATTATAATATTTTGCAATTGTACTTGTTAATACGGTTTGAAAATTATATAGGTAACAAAATATAAATTCTGTTTCAAATAACGAACGAAAGTTTAGTGTTTAACGTATTATGCTTCCAAATGATTACTATTTAGTAATAACAGTAGTAGTAGTAATATTAATATGCGTAATATGCCAAAACATTAAATTGTTGACAATTACAATTGAAATTTTCATTATATTATTTTAAGATATTCATTTCAAAGTAAAAAATATATTAATTATAGATAGCAAACGTTTATGTAAAAAACGTAATGTTTTTTTTTCTCAATGCGCCATCTGAAAACATATTTAAAACAACATTTTTGACAAGATAAATTACATTCCATTTGACCTAAATGAAGTTTTAGGAGTACATTCAATACATACTAAAAATTTCATAAAATCTGATACTCATGTACAAAATTATTACGCGTTCATGACGAATGGTCATAAATACCATATAATAAATAATTTTATAATCTACCAATTATACACGAACATTAACTATAAGTGATCCAACAAAAAATTGTAGTATTGACTAG
Source organism: Sipha flava (assembly GCF_003268045.1). Taxonomy (NCBI): domain Eukaryota; kingdom Metazoa; phylum Arthropoda; class Insecta; order Hemiptera; family Aphididae; genus Sipha; species Sipha flava. The sequence continues at coordinate 57,991 of NW_020272889.1, forward strand.
TGATAGTGTGTTTTTGAGTATCATCAATTTTGAGATAATTTTGTACTATAAAAACAATGTTGATGAGATTTTCGTAATACTACGTTAGCAGATGATGCGCAACTACTCCTTACACCGTTAATCATGGTATAAGCAGTACTACACTACTAATTTTATTATTATTATTTTTTTTTTTTAATCTCCTTTTAATTCTTCATTAATCTAGGATAGAAAACCGGCAGTAGTTAGTTTTAAATTACTAATGTATAATAATCCTTGTAATTTATTGAATAGTTATTGAAGGATTAAGGCAAATTATATTATTTTAATTTTTTTCATAGTCTATAAACCATTTAAACCTATTTTACTCAAATTTACAAGCGCAAATAAATTATTTTTTTATAAGGAAAATTATTTTTTTCCCATCGATAAACTTTTCTAACATCTTTGTAGTCTTTCTTTAAATATTAATACTTACACATGTCTTAAGCATATAACCCAATATTAGCATAATTTATTTTGATGATCTCTATATATAAGGCTATTTTTTAACAGCAAACCCAATGATTATCAAATAGTTATTCACTATCCGGCACAAGAAATTTATAAACATAGGCTAAAAAATGAAAAGTAAATCAGACATTTTATTAAAAATATTTAGTTAAATATCTAATGTAGTTTACCTAGTACTAATTCAATAAACCTAAATTTACTATAGACAAATCCAACATTTTTAATGGAAATTTTTAAGGGAAACTCTTTTATTTAATTTATAAATTAATGTATTTTTTTTTAATTTTTTTTATAAATTCTTTGACGCAATAGTCGAACAATAGTTATTGAATAAATTATAAATAAATAACTCTTTATATAGAAAAAGGGCAGAAGGGGTTCTAAATAATCCCTTAAGGTTAAACCCATACTGCATGTTACATATATAAATGGTTCTATTAAAAGCATACATTTATTTTTGTACATAATGCATATGCATTTGAATGTGCGTCAGTAATTTGCATCGCATGAAAAAGGTAAATTTAAGTGTTTCACGCAAGTACCTACTTAATTTACATTTGATTTTAAATAATATTCAATTCAAAGTTAGTTTTTTATGTGTATATAATATACAGTTTACAAAATAATTTTTGTATGGGCATTTGTGTAAGCTAGATACTCTAATAGCAGCCAGGGTCAACTACGTATTTCGCTGCGGTAACGATTCCTCACAATTGAGTGATCTGAAACAACCATAAATATATAATTACATTTTTGTCATATGATACGATTTAGTTAAAAAAATATGTATATGAAACAGTGACCATTTTAAACAAATGATATTTCGTTGAATGTTTCTTTTTCATTTTTTGTGACTACAATTTTACGAAAACTACTTCTACAAGGAGATTATTTTTCCCTGTTGCCTAAAACAAAAATAGTGTAACGACCTCTTGGTGTAGTAACATAAAGTTCCGCCAATGGATGGCGTTCTTCGTCACGCAAAATAAGTTTTGTAAATTATTATTCATTCATCATGCATAATGCATAACCTTATTGTAAAATATTTGCATATACAGATTTTATTTTTTATATTTATAATAGAAATTAAAAAAAAAGAATCCTTTAATTATAATGTTTTGGAAATAAAACCACTGTCGTAACTTCAAAAAACATCTATTAAAGTCTGAAAAGTAAAAAAAAAATTCATGGTATTATCAATTTATTATTATTTTTCAAGGCATGTAAAATCGACGATGACTGATAAATATTAAACATATAGTAACTTGTGTCTAGGATAAAACTGTTTTATCATTAATAGGTTATTTTCGATACAGAATCATAGTAGAATTATTATATTAAACATTATGCAACTTAATGAAAAAGATTAATATTTATAATACCTGTGAACTCTTGTTTATACATATTTTATTATAAACTTATTTAATATTAAATTATTTATAATGTAATTTTATATATTATAACTATATATTTTATAATTATCTACCCATATTGTTCACAAAAGTCTTATTTTAATGCATTTCTTTTTGAGGTGCGTAGAAAAATGATTCCTTTGTCATGACAGACACTGTACAAATAAGTATAGTGATTGCCTAAATAGTTTATATGTTATTACTAAGGCTTTGAATTTTTAGGAGTGCTACATAATTTTAATCATGTAACTACGAATCCATTTATGCAAAATTTTGAATTTTTTCGCACTTTTTGACAGTTTTTAGGTCATTTTTAGGTCTTATTTTTCTTTTTTACGTTCATTTTCCGGTATTTTTAATCAAACTCTAAAGACTAAAAATGAATAAGATATCCGAAAATAAATATATTTAAGTTTGTTTTATTCTTTTAACAAAATAAATCCTAAAAAATTTTAAAAAATGTTTCACATGAATAGCATTAAGTATACAAAATATTAATCAACATTTTTATAATTATTATTTTTTATTAAATAAATACTTTATATGCATGTAATGAACTAACGTATAATATCCTGTACCTAATATTAATATAAATATAAAAATTAAATTAAAAACCATTTTGAATGAATCTTATACTATAATTTTTGACATTTTAAATTACATTTTTTTGCAATTTTAGTGAATATTTTATTGCATTTTTTTGGCATTTTTAATGCATTTTTTAAGATTCTTTAGTGCATTAAATTCACAGCCCTAGTTATTATGTACGTAAGGTTGTTGTTCGTATATATTATAGTGGTGGCCAGTAGTTATATATTAGCTTTCTGAACAAAATATTGATGTTATATTTATCATTTAAAATATATCTTTATTTATCATGACTAATACACCCTATTTTATAAAATAGAGTAGCATAATGGAATTGGAAAATAAATAATGTCTTTCATTTAAAAATCTGAATACTTTTTTAGTAGTGCATTTAATATAAATATAACATAAATGAGACTGTAATTTTAGTATTCATTATTAAATTTAGTATAGTGCATACATTTTTAGTACATACAGTTATATAAAAGTATTAATTCTGAAAGGAAATTTCTATCAATTCTTTGCTAGAAAAATTAAATTAAATGTACTCCTTACTGTTTCTACCACATGCTTTTAAGCGCAAGTGGAGAATTCATTTTTCACCATAAGATACAATATTCACAATCCTGTATTCTGGTTTTAAGATTAACTATTTTAAATTCATGTCATACTGAGTACTCCCGATTAAAAATAATTAATGCTCGGGAGTTGACCTTAAAAACATTAAAAAAATGACCTAAAAAATTTAACAAATGTGACATAAAATGACAAAAAATATCCTTAAAAAGTGACCTAAAAAAATTACAAATATTTGTTTTAAATTAATAAAAATGCATTTTTTTTAAAATATTTTACTCTGTTTTACTATAACATTCTATAGAAATTTTCTATTCAAAACTTACAAATTACTCAAAATATGACATAAAAATGACAACAAACGTCCTTAAAATATGAAATAAAAAATTTACAAATATTTGTTTTATACATTTATCAAAGCTTACAAATTACACAAAAAGCAAAATCATTGCATTTTACAATTAGAGCGTATTTGATGTTATCAAAAGTAAATGAACGACGATTATTTGTTTATAAGTATTTATATTTGGAAAAATTTCTCTCCACATCCACTAAAGTGATTCTCCCACATAGACGAGTACTAACAGACGTTTTAATTTTCGCCATTTCGAAAATATTACGAAAAAATAATAAAATTTAGATATAATAGGTATTATTTTCTAAAGATGAAAACGGTGTGATGACTGTAATCGATGAAATAAAATCGTACACTCATCGAATATTAGAAAAAAATAATGAAATGTAAGTATAATAATATTTAATACAACACGACAACGACGAATGTAATTGAGGTAAAATTGGAAAAGTCTTAAGTTATCTTAATGCATAATGGTTGACAAGAAAAAAATAGCGTAAACAGTGTGAATCATTAAAAATGTGGAAAAATGATCTAAAAATTTCAAAAAATGACTTAAAAAGATAAGGCCTAATACCAAAAAATGCAAAAAAAAATTAGGTATTCGAATTCACATGCTAATGAAACAAATTTGTGGTCACGAGAGCATCGTCTAAAAAGTTCCAAAAAAAAATACAAAATGCATCAACTTCCGAGCCTTAATAATAATAATAGTATGTAATTAAGTACAATATATTTTAAGCTATTAAGTCATTATTTTAAATAGTAACAATAAAAATTCTTAGTGTGGTAATTTTTATACAATTAACACACAAATTATAGGTGTTATAATTTTTTCTAATTAATTAATAATTAATTTGACGAATCAAAAATGTTGACATTTGCCGTAAAATTAAATGACAAGTAGTATGAAACTGATTCATTTGAAAATGTAATTAAGATATACTCGTTTCTTTAAACATATACGTTACTTAAAAATTATTTTAAATATTTGTATAATTATTAACATAGATAAGTAAGGATCTCTTGATTATAATGATAATTATATTAATTATAAAAATGATACATTCACTGAACAGTGTCTATATAGAAACAAAGTGAAAAGCGTTAAAAACGATTTTGAAATTTTTTCTCATAAATTTTTCGAAAGTTTTTTTATATACCTTCGATTAAAAAAAAAAAAATAAAAAAAATGATAAAATTAACCATAAAAACATTGCAAAAATTATCAAGATTAACTCTCTGGATAGATTTTTAATAAATCAAACACATGTGCTTTAGGCTAACCTATACGATGCACATAAAATATTTATATCGATATTTAATGAATAATAATTAAACACATTAATATAGTATTTTTTAAGCAGCAAATTAAACGCATTTTAATACTTTGTTAGTGTTTAGAATATGCATTAAAAAAATATTCGATAAATACTTAAAACACTAACAAATAATTCGTAATTCACATTAAGATAATTAGCTTTTAATACTTAAGATCCTCAAGAGCGGTAATCGAGTGGATTGCATTAAAAAAATTAAAAGTATCAAACGGTTTTTTTTCGCGTACGGTAACCTGTGGCTGACAATAATGTAAGTTTAGGAAACTTATATTTACATTTAATTTCTATTTCTATCAAAACATAGAAATTTCAATGGCGTTTTTTATTAATTTTTTTAACACTTCCGGACAACTTTTCTCGTAATAGCTACTGTCCCGGGAATTCGAACGTTTGAAAAACAAAATAAAAATAAATAGTTGGGATAAACAAGCGCTCCGGACAACGTCGAGAGCGTCTGCGTCGAACAAAACAGCGACCCGTGGCCGGGACGCGGCGCGCATGCGAACACGGCCAGTTGGGTTTCGTACGGGTCGAACCCGTACGGCGCGACACGTTTCCAACGCGTTGTTGTACGCGTGCAACGGACGTGGAAAAAATGAAAACAAACGAAGTACGTTAACACCGCGGATAGCGACAACGTGCGCGATGCACCGCACGCGGAACCGTGCGACCGCGCGGCGTCACTGGCGAACGCGACCCGTATTGATTTTTTTCGCGTCCACGCTCGCCGCCGACGGCCGTAACACATAGTCGTTCTCCGGCGCGGTCTCCGTCCGCACGTCGCCCCGCCGACACGCGGTGACATACGGTTGCACAACAGCCGCCCCCGTACGGATCCGCGCGCACGCGAACAGTCGGCGGTTCTCGCGTGCCGAGGACACCCCATCAAACGGCGGCCGGTGGGATCCCGGAGGAGCGTCCGAGGGTCCGCGAGTCAACGCCCGACGGGTACGCAACGCCGTACGAGTGCCGGGTCGCGATGGAACGCAACGACTACGTGGACGACGGGTACACGTGCTTCTACTGCCACACGTCCTACGAGAAAGGTGACTACTGCGTTTACTATACCGTTTTATTGTTATTTATTCGACGAGCGGTTTATGGGTGAAAAAACAATTATTTTCGGTGTGAAAACCGCGCGCGATTAAGGATCACGCGCACGCCAGTGATAGCGCGATACGCGGGCGCCCGGTCGCGCACGTTGACGTACGGGTGAAAGTGCACTTCGGCGTTTCGGAAAACGTCTCCGGTGGGGACGTCTCGCGCACAGGAACCGCGCGCGGGTACCTCCCACCGTGTCCGTCCGATGCACAACTGCGCGTTACGATTCGCACGCGCACCTCTACGTAAGACTTACGTTTCACAGTTACACGCACGCGTCTGCCGAAAGCGATAACCGAATTAATCACCGAAAACGTAACAATAATGTTTCTATTACGCATCGCTGTCGTACTGCACGTGCGTGCGTGCCGTACGCTCTGAACTGGACGCAGAACGTTACGGGACGACAATTATTTTGTAGTACGTCCGACGAGAATGTTTTCAAAACTTTCAAGTACCTAACGGTAATAATATACGATATACCGTGAAATTTTTGCGTACCTTTCACGAACTTATAGTTTTTTTTTTTTTTACTTTTTTTGTCGGCGTACTACTTTGAAAAATAATAGAACACACATGTCTCAGTCGAGACACGTGTTCTTTTGATAACTATACTGGTTCGGGTTCGAAGCGATGAACTATTATTAATTTATTATTTGCACGTAAATATTCATGTATGTGACATGAAACTATATGAAGTAGAGAAGCGTAAACTGTATTTATATATCTAGAAGTGTTTTTGTAATGTAATGTTGGACATGATATAGCACAGGATACATGGAATAACTGTAAAAATGAAACATTATTTTATTTTATTTTGTTATCAGTATAACCTCTTATAGCTAACCTCTTACTAATGGATATCTTAATATAAAAAAATTATCCAAATTGTTCGATCATTAAATACAATAAATCTTTTTAAATTGTTTACAAAACAATATAAATATTAAATTCCAAAAATTATAAATTTTTTAATACAAAGAATAAACTGAAGAAAATGTCTTGATTCATTGGAAATTATTATTATTACTTATTTATATGTCAGTAACAAAAAAAATATACCTAATATATAACCCGACCGAAATATCATAGGTTAATTTTACTTACCTGTTCCGTGTTTGCAACGATTAAAATTCACTAGATGAAAATATTCTATAATATTTTATACATTTAATTATTTTAATATACTTAATATTTAAATACATATTTTATTAATTGCATTACATGGAATTAAATAGTATTCAAATGAAGTAATTCTTCTTCTTCTTGAAAATACATGATTTATTCTACAGTTAGCATTCTTTTTGGACTCTTAGAACAATTTTTTATTTTTTCATTTTTATTATAAAACTAGACGGTATAAAAATATAATATTCTATGGTATAAACTGTTAAACAGTTAAAACGATTAGTTTAATTATTATTTTTATTTTTAATGGACATCCAGTATATCAAAATAGGGGTGCATTATTTTTAAAATTAATTTATAATATTATTTTAAAGTTATCAAAAAATGATTATCTAAATTTATGACATAAAGAGTGAATCTTAATATTGTAACCTTAAACAGTTTAAATACGATATCTTAAATTTTTCAACCAGAGATTAATATTTAATTAATGTTACCATTTATCACTCACCAACACCTCGCTATCATTATAAAATCAGTTTAATGTAAAAATATAAAGCAATTTATTTTACTTCCGTTATTTTTGATTTGATTATAGATTTATGTACTTGATTATCAATTGATAATATATTTCAGTACATATTATTAATTAGTATTATATGATTTTAATGAAAATATCACCTTATAATGACCTCAACATTGTACTAGAATTTTGTACTCCGTATAAAGAATATCAGTTTACCCTAATTTTATTAGGGTAAAATATATTCGTTTTAAACTAGCAAGTAACAAGTTATTATTTACAAGACATATAATAGTATATTTTCATTTATTTTTATTTTAATCCTTCAAAACAAAGTATAACGATTTAATGTGATGTAATGTATAATATATTGCCTATATCAAAATATTTAGGGGCATTTATTTAAGAAAAGTGAATTATCCTCAAATCTAACTCTGATTGCACTTTAATTGCATATTAATTTAATACGCTATATAAATAAAATATACTCAAGAAATTATTTAATTAAGTTAAAAATGTCACTTGTTATTATTATTTTGGATTCTAACCAATTTCACTTATTGAATTATAACAATACATAATTAATATATAAATAAATAGCTTATATATAGAAGTAAGTAAATAATTAAATAAAATATTTATCCTATATTATTAATTATTAGGCTTGATTTTTAAGATGTGTATAATGTATAACAAATTAACAATTAGCATTATAGTATTTTGACTATATTATATGAAATATAAAATATATATAATATTGATGATGTACGTTTTATATTTAAAGAACTGCAAGATAAACTTTAAATTCAAACGTTGATAATTGCTTATCAGTTAGGTCTCAATAAGCAATTACTATACAGGTTTTGGTGCATTCTTCAATTTTATTTTTATCATTTTAAGAGCTTGTAGTATATCGACAAGAAATTTCAGAAAATCCAACAACTTTCTTTAATTAAATTCTAAATCAGTCTTCAGTTGACGTTCGGAGTTTGTAGTACAGATACTTACATTCGCACTGAAAATGATTTTATTCAATTAAGAAATTAACAATCTTTTCTTCTCAAAAAGTTGTGTTCACTATTAAATAGAATAATTTTCAACTATCCATGGCAACGTTTAAAGAACTAAGAGCAGACTGGGTTTATGTGAAAAACGGAATCCCGAATTTTAGTTTGGCAGGTTAGATTAATTTACATACTTAATAATTTAATAGAATGAAGAAAAAATATTTAATTTCATTTCAATTTATTAATTTATTCGAAAACTAAGATTTTAAATGTTTATTATTTTGCAAAATTTTAAACTATAATTATAGTAATATGTGTATTATTTGATACTTTTCATAAAAAATTATAGCAGTTTCTTGATTATTAAGACTTCGATTAGAAATATAAAGATATTAAGTCTTCTGAAAATATCCATAATATTCACAATACAATAATAAATAAATCGGTAATTCGTTAATTAATGTTTTTATAATCTCAACAAAATTTAAATTATCGTGTTCCCGGTAGTATATTCTTATTCTGTCCTTTTCATTCGTTGAAATTTGATTAGCTTTTTATAAGAGTACCTAACCTACAATCTTAATTTTACGGAAAAAATGTTCTCTGCATATTTGCATAATTCTATATGCATCGATAATGAATTACATAATACACAATAACAAAGTTCAAATAAACTATTGGTATGCATTTCTTATTTATATTTGTATAATTTATCAATTTAGAATCTAAACATTTGTAAAATTACAGATAAAGAAATTGAATTAATGCATATCATAATGCTTAGGAAAACATTTCTTATGTGAAATTTAAATTAAAACTATTGATTTATCATTATAATTTATTTTAAAATCGAAGGTTGTTACTAATTTGATGATAAAAAATGTACAAAAATCAGACTGTTAGATGAAGCTATAAAGTTGTAGGAAAAGATAAATATAAATTTATGTGACAAATTACTTTGTATATATATTTTTAAGAATATGATCACGTGTCAGGAATTACTAGGTAGTTAAATAATGGTGTACAACCACAATTTGCTTATGGAGGTAATTTTATGTGAAGGGAAACATTCAAAATCATCATAAAAATTTTTACATATTTCATTTTTATAATTTCAAATTATTTGTTCGTTGACGTTTCACAAAATGTACAATTTGATAGATGATTTAAACTATTTACGGAACGTGTCACTGATTTAAGTAAATTATTGACTATAATCAAATTTACAAATTATTAATTTTAAATGAGTTCCTCTACATAACCTGTTAACTTATACTTTGAAGATATAACTGTTTCTCTTATGTCATAACATATTTCATACTAATAACTAATAAATATTAAGAAAATTGTCTTTTCTAGAAAGTTGTACTAATAAGCACTATTAATTACATCAAGAACTAGTCATATTAGTATATATAACTAAGTGATAACACGTATAACAGCATGTTTAACATTTTTTTTACTGTTTTATTGTTGTATAACTATTACATTTACAACAACTTATCTAACATTAATTGTATTAATTATATTATTTTCTTATTTATTTAAATTAAACAATATTTAAAATTTGGATTTTGAGTAAGTACTCAAATTGGTGTATTTTAGTGATGAGTATCCACTGGGCGCGATAGTTATATTCTCAAAATCGAATAATTCAATAATTCCAACGGTGTTTTATGTCATCATGTTGGGAAATGTATGGTTAGGTCATGAAAAAAAAGTATTACTAATTATACTATGCATATCGTGAGAATAATGTTTTTATTTTGTCTTTAATGGAATATTATTGAACAGTAAAATATTAAATGTAACAAATAAACTATTATCAATCTTATACTGTTCAGTGTTTTTACATAAATTTAAACATTTTTTATGTAAAATTCGATTTTATTTTTAAATTAATTATGGAAATTATTTAAATTTTGTGCTAATTCAATTTATTTAAATTAATTACGTAGAGATAAAATTAAACAAATAATTAATTGGTATTTTTATATAATGGTACAACATGACAGTATATATTAATTTAATTTTTTTGTAAAAATACTTTATAAGTGTCAATGTATTAAATATACACTTGTTACTTTTTTAAATTGATTAATTTTAAATGATTGATAAAGTAATTTAGTATACGGCAATATTTTAATTATTCTAATTTTCCTATCTGCTTACGTAATAATTTATGTTAAAGATGTTAATATATCTATATTTTTTCATTAGCATCATTTTTTTGTTTTTTTTTTTTTTTTTAATTTACTAAACGAAAAAATATAGATATTCAATGAAAATAAGAAAATGAATTACTAAAAATCCAAAAATACATGAAATTTGAATAATTGTGAAAATACTTCTTCATGATCTACTTATCTTTTGGCGTCTGAGAAATTTATTTATACTTGATTTGGATTTTATTATTAGACTACCTAGTACATTTTATTTTTATTAAACATCACCTAAATTTAAAATCATTAAAAATTAAACTACGTATTTGAATAATATCAAATAAAAATGAATTTTTCCTTATTTTTAATTAATACTAATAAAAATTTGAAAAATTTTTGAATTTGAAAATATTTTTTTTTACTTTAATAGCATAATTTGAGACGTCTATAAACTTAAATAATGTGTGATATGTACTTATATAGATACTTGAATTATAAACCGACTTGTTAAGATAATTTATACTATGTTATACAACATTTAAAACGTTCTAGTTAATGTCATTATAACTGTTTCTTTTTCGTGTATTTCTCATGTTTGTTGACTATCATCGTAAAATTATTTTTTATAAAATGTATGACCTAACATTATTCTTTGGATTGAAAGTTATTGAAAGTTATACTCCAACAATCAATTCCATGAGATTATTTAAAAATGTGATACAGACTATGAAGCTCTTACTAGTATGCTAAACACTCTCGATGGGTATTTTAAAAAGACAATAGGCCTGATTATGCCGAACCAAGTTCGTAGAAAGTATGACCCTACGTCGGAGAAAGGCATAAGTTACTGGCTATTTGAAACCATACTCTGATCTATATCAAATTGCTAGGTGTTTTAAATTCAAATCGCTGTGAAAGCAAAATCAAACGGAATAAACTGGACGACATTTATCTTTACGTTAGGTAATCGTCATGAATTAAATGGAAACGATGTTTCTCGTGTTTCTATACCTTTAACATTGGTTCGTGTAAGTCGCTTGTAGTTTTCCTATAAATTATACGTTTTTTTCTTTTCTCAGTTAGTACATAGTTTAAAAGATATTTTGACTTGTAGTTTTATTTTATACGTACAGTAAATCTTGATACATTTTATATGTACTTGTATTTCATTAATATCGTCAGTCTCAGCTGAATATGTTATCTGTGAATTTTTTATTGTGTAAAATATAAATACTGCGAGGCACAAATAACGGTCTATAAAATCAAATTAATTAATTAAAATTATTATTTTATTTATTAATGAGAGCAACTATCGCCTTAGGCAAAACGTGTAGAAAATAACAACAACTGAATTCTTCGTGTAATATTGTCCATTGTTATCTTTGGCAAAATAGATGAGGTTTTGCGAGACTCGATTTTGCCTCGGAGAGAAAAATATGCGTTCACGGGCGTTAAAACTGTTCTTATTAATTACATATTAAGCAATGAGAAATTCATTTTTATTATTACTCTTCTATCATAACACCATTTGAACGATAAACGTTTTCGGTAGCGTGGGATACACATTTCTTAAATTTCTCCTCGAGTAAACAAAGCAATATTAATATACATTAATTGATCCCTTAAGTATTTATGTGGGCGTCCATAAATCAGTAGATACACGGAACAGTTAAAAGAATTATTTTTGTATTTTAAAAGTACAATCTTTTTAACTCCTTTTTGGTTATGCAACATAGACATGTACATTTTAAAATACCCCAACAATAAAATTAACTATTCAAATTGTTCTTAAACTGTACGTGAATGGTTGATTTCACTAAAAATATCGAAACATGTATTCTTATTAAACATATAATTAGCATTAAATATCTTTTTTTAAAAAAAATTACAACAAAATATTAATTATGGTAAGTAGTTATAGAAGAAAACACATAAAAATAAAATAAATTTTCATTGGTTTATTTATTATGTTTACAATATTTACAAAATTCATAACTTTTACGAATATATTTGCAATTCAATGTTTCAAGCGTATTTTTTAAATCTAATAAATGATCTATACGTCGGGCTTTAAATTGTAGTAAATAATATATTTATAAGATATACAAGAATAATTGATTACTACTCAAAACTTGATTCGACGGTTTTTTTTTGTTAATCGAAAAAAAAAATATTAGTCATTCTAAACATTTTATGGTTAGCCATTTTAATGAACTACGATGATAATAATAATTGTAACAGTTAATGTGATAACGTTTTTATTGTACCCGTACTATATAATTCATATGTATTTGCCATTAACAATGTGATAATATCAAAAATCATTTGGGCTCAATACGATTTTTCTCGACAACACTTAATGATATAGTTTCGTATGCGAGATCGTTGCGATGCATTCAATTTTCGAAATGATTTTCTTTTCCTTTTGTGTCGGCACGCGTTTTCCGCGTTTTCGATTTCAATGTCAGAGTCAGAAAAAAATAAAAAAAAATTTAAAAAAATAAAACGAAATGGTCCGCACTTAAGTAACATTTAACGAGGCAATTTATAACGATCGGCTTATGTGTACGTGTGTGTACGTTATATTGGTCTGGTCTGAAACGAGTTGCGTACGAAATATTATACGTTTGCCTTGAACATAATCGCGTGCGTACGGGCTCGTATGCGGCTAGGTTATCAATGCTAATAGTTGGAATTCAGTCTCGATCGCGATGCAGCGTGGCTAGGGTCGATGTAAACTTGCGTAGACGTTTAACATTTAAACATTTTATAATCGTCGGTACGGAGCCGGCGTTCTATTAGTGTTTTCTACGAGTATAATTCTGTTCATCGAAACATCGTACGGCGACGCGGCCGCCGAATGCCGTTCGTGTTCGAATTAATGTACCGACCAGTATGCACGTTGTACAGCAATCGAATAGCGTAGAGTGAGTGTGTGCACCGTTTTCGACGAGTCATTTGTTAAACCATGCAACGAGTTCGACACCGGTGCCTCAGTATGGAAGAATTTGACGATTCGTTTTGCGTTCTAAACGGTAAGCCCATGCTAACCTATCCTCGGATCGAAAATAAGTTTGCTACGAAAACGGTCGTGACTACTTTTACTTTCGGGCGCGCTAATGCGATTGATAAAAATAATATAATAATGTAGGTAAAAAATATTGTTTGCGGCTAAACACGATTTGGAAGTTTCTAACTGGTTCGTTTGCCTTATGTCAAAGTTTTTGCGCCGTTTCCTTTACCGTTATTTGGGATTATGCACTCTTGTATACAATATAGAAATTCTGTTACCCTTCCAATGCGAAAAAAAAAACCCGATCATTATTAATGAAATATTTCGCCGTGTAATTCATATTATATCATCCGGAAGAAATGGAAAGCATAATTTGATCGTTTAAAATTTAGGTAGGTGTACACATTGTTATATAATGGAAAACAATAATTAAACTATTGGTTTAAACGCCGCAGAAAATATAATTATAATTATTGCATACGATGTATACGATATACGTATTTATAGATATATATAGATCTAGAAAATTGAGACGAGTGGAAGTTTAGGACAAGGGTATATACGTTTGATAATATTATAATATTATAATACTTTAAAAATGTTTCATATCCGATTATTTTTAACCGTTATAGAATCACTTGATAAAAATTTGTAAATTATTTTTTATTTTCTTTTTTTACCTACCTTTTAAATTGTACCTACATCACATTACTGCAGTCGTGCCATTATAATACAATCCTATTGTGATACGATGCCTAAATAATTTAATACACGTTCAAACAATTAAATAATTTTGATCATTAAAAGTACGTAAATTTGTGAGGTTGTAAATAAAATAATACGTTAATTATCTATCGACAGTATGATTGGTTTAGGCTTTTGTTAGCGGCTTATTTAACTGTTCAAAATCAAATTAAAGAAATATGAGATATAATATAGTTTATAGAAAATCAGTTATTTTTTTAAAATATAATATTATGTTTGTACAGTTTCTTAGTTGAAATCAATATACTTTAACCAGAATTAATAATTAGTAATAACTAATTAACTTATCGATTTTCGTAAATGTACATATTTATGTAAATATACTTGTTAAAAATATACTCAAAAATAGTTTCGATCCAATAAATATAAATTATTATACGCGCGAAGATCATGTGGTCTGGCTTGGCTCGATTTATCATATAATATAATGTAATGAAGTATAATTTGAAATTTAACCACAACGATTATTGTATTTGAAAAATTATTCTGCCAATTCAATGATACTGAATATTGATAAATATTTTTTAATGAGTCCTTACTCGTGAATTTCTTTGCAGTGTTTTACGCTTTTCCTGATGCTCTTCAGAAGATATTTTTTCAAAAAAATAAACTATTAATACATGATGTAAAATGAATGCTTCTTATATGTTTTATTTTAAATCTTAAATATGTGTGTAGATAGTTGTTAAAATGTTATTAATATTATTCTATAGATATATTAATTAAATTGTTATATTAATAATAATTATCAACCAATAATAAATTAATGGGAGTTACCCATTTGCACCAGAAAAAAAATTAATTCGTTTTGGTTACAGCCATTTGCGCCAAATTTACCTGCTTAAACATTTTACAATAAAAATTTGGTTAATTCATATACAATATTCATATTCAATACAGATTATCCGAACATCCGTTGTACAAACCCTTTATTATCCGGATGTTATTTCGTTTGAAGATAATTATAATAAAATAATACATTTTTTTCTCAAATAATAAATAATAATAATCAATAACATTTTATTTAAATGATAGTCAATTGTACGATTTTTTTAAAAATAATAATCAATAATACATATTTTTTTTAAACAATAATAAATAATTAATAGCTATACATTTTGAATTAGCCAAGTCATTAATGTAAAATAGTTATGCAGGTAAATTTAGCGTAAACATGTTGTCCGAAATAACATACCTTTTTTATTTTGGCGCAAATGGGCTATACCCAAAACGAATTAAATTTTTTTGAGAGGAAATGGGTGATGCCTAAATGAATGTATCTACAGATGAATACAACAATATTACTTGTGATTCATATTGAGTTTATTACGCAACTTATTAATCTTGAATTATCTAAATTTAGGTTAGTTTAAAATTGCCGCAATAATTAATTTTGTACAGTTACTTAAAATGTGATTTTGTGCCAACTTAATAATTTACCTTATTCAAAGGTGAAATATGTCAAGTTTAATAATCAGTTATGTCCTATTATTAATGTTATTATTGAAAGGTGAAGAGCCCGTGTACCCATTGTGCATCATTAATTCTTTAATAATGTGAACATTAAAAATAAGAATTCCCAATTATTCCGTAGATATGAGCTATAATGTTACTTAGGTTAAATAGCATGTGCATGTGCTACTTCACATGATTTTTAATGTTATGGTTACCTATTGTGTCAATTGTTGGTACACAAAAATTAAACACTAGACAAGTTGTAATAGATATGATGTGTTAAAGAAGTTCTTAGACTAGTATATTTTATACTCAGTACAACATAATTCTGTATTTTGTGAAGTTAAATAATAAAAACAATGATTTTGTTTAATTTTTGTAATTCTAGTGTTTTAAAAAATATAACGCTACACCGAAATTTTATTCAATTTAACTACAAAGAATGTAGGATTCGATACAGAATGTTTTTTTTCCCTCGTATAAATACGTACCAATTACAATTTAACACTTAGTTTGTTAATATCAAATGTATTCATTCGTGATTGCTATTCAATACGTAAAGATAGATGAAGTTAAAAACACACAAGTATATAATACGATATTTTCTCTATCTTGTCTTTTAATGCATGACAATACTGTGTGCTCTTCTTCATATCTTATTTCAAGGTTGTGTCTTCCGTCATCTTTACAGGCTTCGCAGAGTACCACAAACTATGTCATGGATATTGAATTCTAGCCAGTTTTGTTTTTTTAAACAGTACTCACGTTAGTGAGCACGACAGCGTTTGTCTAACATCAATTGTTTTTGGAAATTCTAGGGATTTGATCGGTTGCATCATAAAAATAAATTAAACACAATATGTACACATATATACATAGTGTGTATCAATGTGTACACATATGTACATAGTGTGTGTGTGCTTTATGTGATTCGCATTCTATATTTTTACATCGGCTTCGGGTTTGTCTGATTAAAACCAGTTGTTTTATATTTTACTTTCAAACATACGGATATATTATATATCCACTCAAGCTTCCTTGACAAGCGAACCGGTTCCTCATTTATTAACATTGCAAATGCAATTGTTATAGTCTTGATGTTTCAACAAAGGGGGTATACTACTGTAATATAGCCTGTGGATATATTAGGTATAACGTATAAGAAAACATAATATAATCTAAGTAATAAATCTATGTGATATAACTTAATCAAATCAAAAAATGATAAAATCAGAAATCCCCATTCAGAAGATTTGCATAAAAATGTATTGCAATCCGGCACTCGTATTTCATTATTATAATACGATTAAAATACTTTAAATTTACAATGTAGTTACAGTTGTTATTATTTTTTACTATACATTGTAAACATAAGAAAATATTTGAATTTGGTTTAATAATTTGATATACAGGTGGCAAAAATTACACGTCAATATTAAGTAATAGAAATACGAAATAATTATTTCCCGTTTTATAGTTGATTACTAACAAAGATAAATTACCAAAGCCCTCGAAACCTTATTTTTTCTTATAACAAAAATAAAATTAAATATAAGGTACCTTCAATTAAAATAATGCTTAATATACTATTACAGTAATCAATAAACACAATGTTTCATGTTCCATTAAATTCGTTTGTAAACCATTTGGTCGTTGATTAAAACCAATTACGAGAAAATACAAATTTTAAGAATAAATTATAAGTATTATTTACTTTTTATATAGATTTTAAAATAGGTAATTGTTATGTGCATATAAAATTTAATTTATGTTTTAATTAAATTATTTCAAATCCACTATACAATTTGTTACCTTGGAATTAAAAATTTAACGTTTTATTTTAATGAATAGTTTAATTTATTAAAATTCAAGAATATCAATCCTACTAATTTAATTGATAGCTGTTAAAACCCATTTAAACATAAATGTTTGCTATCCCATTTCAACACTTATTTTTTTGCTAGGTTAAAAAATACAATAATTTTAGACGCAATGTCAAAATAATTATTTCACTCTTAATTATTAAAATATTATAATTAGTATTTATATATTATATCAAAGTTTAATATTACTACATAGGAAATACAGCATCTTAAAATATGAGAACCACTGGGAAAGAATTACAAAATACCAACGCTTTGTGTTGGCTTACTCGTATATTTCTATTTAGATAATCGTCTCTATGTCTCCAGATTCTTTAAAATAATCCGTTGACCCATGTCATATCCTGTGTGGTAAAAGTGAATAAAAAAAATAGTCAATCCATAGCCTTGAATGAAGGTTAACCGTGTTTCCTATCTCTATCACATACTTACGCTTTCTATGTGATGTGATATATAGATTTTGAACTGTTCCTACGACCAGATTGATTAACTGTAAAAGAAAATAATATTGGATTTTTACATTTTTGGTTTGTTGGTTTTTTTGTTTTTTTTTTTTTTTTAATAAAAAGAGTATTGTGGATTAAAATAATATTAATAATAAATATTATATATAAATTAATATTAATTTAATATATGCGCTCTAATTAAATTGCATAATCAACTTAACTATTTTAATATAGCAATTATAATTTAAAATATAATATATTGTTTAATTTTAAATTTTCAAGGCAATGCCTTAGTACATAAAATGTTTTATTTATGAAAATTAATGTACCCGATGAAAAAAATGTATAAGTCTATCGAATACAAGTACCCACTCTCGGTCCTCATAAAATATAACCATGATGTTCATAATTTTACTGTCATTCATCACTAATAATTTTGTAATTTTGACTCGTTGTGTCCAATTTTTAATTAAGATCATAATAACAAAAAATTATAATACAATTATTATAGTGTAGCATCTGCATACCGCTCAGAACCTATAATGTAACTATCATAATTCGTCAATCGAAAAATCAATAATCTGTTTGGTGTAAATAAATATTTAATTTAATTAAATTCAACGCAAGCTTTAAAGTAAATAGGTAACTAAGTATGTTGTGGTTAGCTTGAGATAAAATTATTTCTTTTGAAGAGTGTGCCATTGTTTCATACGATGAACTGTGGAAAATATTATTACGATATACGCTAGACTTTAATTTTCATGAGTATCATGAATAGTAATATTTTTACAACTTATTTACTTTAAAATTGTGTTTTTAAAATCTTAATAATTTAATGGTGTATGGTATTTCAATATTCATACAGAAAATAATTTAGAGTTTTCAACAAGCCTCTTTATAAAACTATCATGCTTCATTGTTTTTTCAAATGACCCACGACCCTTAACCAATGTTTCATATTTAAATACGCAATAAATAACAATTATTAACTATCATGTAAAATAAGTGTATAAGCAACCAATCAGCTGAGTTAAAAAAAAAATGTGATGTGCAATTTACTTCGGGTATTATTACAAAATAAACAAATAAGCATAAAACCTAATTCAATGAAAATACATTCATAAAACACTATTCCTAAGGATAAAACTATTATACAATAATTTATTAAAGCCTTCGTCTTTTATTTAATTATTTTTTATCAAATTCAAAATTCATGAATCACGATTTTATAGGAACCGTGATAATTTTAGTAAAAATATAATCGAAAAATTAATTGAAATTCCTAACACTGTCCCAAAATAATAACATACAAATAATTCAATTTTCTACAAAAAATAATTTAATATATTAAATTATATAGGATTAGTGATTACAACAAGATCTATAAATAGCTTAAATAGTGTTATAATTTTAAAATTTTTATAGAAGTTAAATTTATGACAACCTACGTTTGGTAATACATTAACGGAATCTAGTCAAGAGTTAAACTAGGTATAATCAAATATTTATTTTAAATGTTAATTTAAAAATGTTTATATTCAACGTTTGAACTTAATACCGAGGCCCTTAAAATAGAACTTTCAGTTCATAAACACATGCTTCAAAAATTACGATTGTAGGTGTAATAATTTTGTTTTTTTAGTTTATTTTGTATAAAAAACATCCATAAATACTGTCATTAAATAAAAATAAAAAAATAAACTGTCGTTACTTTCTTGTTTTCTAAATACGAATAGTTTTTTTTATACTGAAATTTAGATGACTATCGAATACATTTGCGAAATAAAAATAAAAATGAAACGTATAAACAGTCACTCTGCTTGTTCTCCGGAATAACTATAATTCTGGCTTGTATAGTTTTCGTAATGTATGTTAGGATCCACATATACCTCACAATATACTTTGTCAAACATTAATCTTTCACAATAATTATTATCTGCACATTCGAAATTATAGAACATTAAACTTGTACGTAATGGTAAAGAAAAGTGGAATTCGTCAAAATTAAATAAAACTACCTATGTATAATACTTTCAATTAAAAAAACAATAATAATTTTAATTTATGTTTAAAAAAGAAGTTTGAATTATGTTCAACAAAATGTACAAATTTATATACATTTGGGCTCGACTACCTTTTATTATTATTATTAAAGTAATATATTAAACTTCATTTTATTCATAACTTTTCTAAATTCTAAAAATAGTATCTTCTTATTCAAATTTTTTGTTTTAATTGAGCATAATATAGTATACTTATATTTTCTATATGATAATTTATAAATAATGTTATACTTCATGTCTACATATTTTCGTACGAATATACAAACCTTCACTTTTTTCAAATATATTATCACTCTTCGATTTTGAAACAATAGCTTAAAATTTCCCTGTCGTGAGCCACCTTTATCTACAAGCATTCAACACAACATTTTATTATAATTACTTAAGTATTGCCTCATGATTGAGACTTTTCTTCGTACATCATAATAACCAAGTGGTTATGATTGTTACTTCAGTATATATATATATATATATATATATATATATTGACTACAAGTAAAAGAAATACTTTCCATACGCAAATCGCTCAAGGGGGCATCTCGATAGTTCGATGCACTTTGCAAACCAAACTTGTTATAAAATAACGTACTACCAATGCCTTCCACACTCTACACAGCAGATAATCCTCTATTTAGAAGCATATTTACACATTAGGGAATTCGTTTTGAAACAACGCGCCACCACACCGCCTATGGAACACATTCGCTGTCCTAATACGCGTCGTATATTTAATGAGTGTTTGTTTTTAACAACATTAGACATTGTACATTGTTTTAAATACATACAATATAATTTATTATACGAATAGCATTTAAAATATATGATTTATTATTCTTTTAAAATATTTACTGGATATTAGTTTTTGTATGAGCATAGCGGTAAATGTTTTAAAATCAAAATGTTATATTTTTTCAGTATTTATAAGAAAATGACAGACATATTAGAAAGTGTTCCTAAAGACAAATAATATTCCATTGACTGATTAAATTGTCTTACTCGACAAATGTTTTATATGGAACAGTCACGATGTAACCGTCTTAGTATCAATAATAGTTTTCGATTCGACATTTTAACAACTGCATTTTACCGATACTATTGTATAATAAATATATGCATATAATATATTGTTAGTATTAAAATAATTTAACCGTTTATTAAAGCAGTTTAAATAAATTCCACTGTCAAAATCTTCACCATGTTTACACATAATAAAATCACAAAACTGTATTATGTATAATTGAATCAGGATTTATTTTCACCCGTTTAATTGTTTGAGAATTAAGAATAGGAAGTGAAGAATAAGAATTTAACATTTCCGGACTAAGATTACGTTGTTGAAAAATAAAAATACAAAATATTTATACAATATACATACTAGTATACAGCTGGAGATTTGATGAGAAATACTGTTGCATATATTTCAGAATATGTTCAAATCAAAATGGTTAGGTTAAGCTTTTATGGCATTTTAAGTAATTATTTTTTATTTCTAGCTAGTACTATAGTGGTAGGTATTGTTTTTTTTTTTATCCCAACATAGTGTAATTACTAATATAATATTATATTAGTTGATTTAACTGTGGATTAACTTTACTATATCGATGGCTATTATATTCTTTCTGTTTAAACTGTTTAATAAATCATGTAAATTAATAATTGATAACAAGTATTACATTGTTAATGTGTTTACCTGATCGCATATTTTCTACTATAAATTGTTCGCTGGTAACATATCTCCAATTGACACATAATACGACAGTGGCTGTATGTGTACAATAGGTAGGTTGTAGGTACAGTTTCATGATATTTATTGTTGATATTTCACTATTTCACTTGGTACATATTTAACGAACAAGCCATAACCACCAACCACACCTATTTGCTACTTATGCTCCACTTCTATAACATAATATTATAATCTCTAGAAAAATACGGTTTTAAATATTTTTCATTTCATAGAACTGCACCCTTTATTCTATGTTCGTTTAGGTATTATTATTACTTTTTAACTCGCGATTTGAATATTCATAACTGTATAACAACTGCAGTATAATATATATATATATATATATATATATATATATATATATATACACCATGTCACTACGATAATACCATCTCATTTCTCACGGCTAAAACAAAACAAAAACACGTTTAACTGTAAGCTGGAATAACCCACAAAACGTTCAACTTTTGTACAATTGTAACACATTGTTTTAAAAAATGCACGTTTTATGTTTTTAATTTTTTTAGTTTATGAATTTATCAGTTAACTTTAATTTTATATTATTGGACGATTTGCTTGCATCAGTAAGTACCAGAGGAAGACCTTAAAACCTTAATATTAAAAATGTTCTGTGATGTAAACCTGATATTTCCGAATTATGACGCTTGAACAGGTTTCATTAACGGCTGGAAAACTTGTTGTGATTCTAATGCTTATAGTACTAGATATATTCGTAGGGTTTTTTAAAAGTTATATAATATACCTTCTTGAGTGCTTAAATTAAACACTAGTCGTTTTCTAAAATGCTATAGCTTAATTATTTTGTTTTGTAATTTTATTACGATACTTCAAACAAATAATTTTATAGTTTATTATTTTCAAAAGTAAATTATTTCTTATTTAAAATAAATATAATAAAACACACATTTAGTTTAAATCCTGATATTCGAATATATATGTTAAGAATGAACGAAAGTGATTGACAGATGAGTATTTGACAATGTCAAAGCATTTATATTTAAACATCACACGTATATCTGTGGGCTGTATTAGATTACAACTGTTTATGAACACTTTTTACGACATAAATTCCAAGAATTATAACTTAAGCCTCGTACACATAACATAAAACGTCTATCTAAACGTGCAACAAAAATATAAAAAAATGTTGATCAAGATTTTATTTTTCATTAAAATTGTGGGAAATTTATGAAACTCGACGCATTTAGGTTTGCAGTCACACGTACGCGTATATAATATGTATAATTAATTTTTTTAGTTTAGGTAGATAAAACTTACTGCGGTAAGTTATATCTTATCTCGACTCAACTATTTTTTTCTTTCTTTTTCGGACACGCGTAGTAAACGAAATGAAATTCCAAAAAGTTGTAGACGTCATGTAAAAATAATAAAAATTACGCAACGTTCATTTTTATTCTCGACGATCGTGGCACACAACGCGTAAAAAATAAATCGCACCGTGATCGCCAAATAAAACGTGCTCGAGTCGACGACGCATTTAACTATTATATTCTCCGAGCTACAGCTATAAAGTAATATTTGACGGTAGGATGGGGGGGGGGGGGGAGGAGCGAAGGAATGAAAAAAAAATCAAAAACCGAAATAGGTACTATTAACCTTTTCAGCAACAAAAACGATATCATAATATACGCGCACGGAATTCTTATGATAGCGCATTACAACAATATCTCGTACGACACAGGTGCAGTGTTCGAACGGAGTTTTAACGTTTCGGACACGATGTTTCCCGATCGATTTGTATGCTTTTGGAAACAAAATAAAAATTCCTCTAGTAAAAACTACGTCGGGAAAAACGCAGCTGAAGTCTCGGAGGAGTATTTAATAGGAGAACGTTTCGGGATCGGCCAGCAAACGGCACGTAGAGACGTATGTTTGGAGAAGGAAACGAAAGAGACTTTTTGACAGTAAAAAAAAAAAGAAAAGAAAACCATCCAAAATACTTTGACTCGCGAGCGACACCGCTTCGTCGCGCGCATCGTTGGCCGGTAGCACGCGGCCCGTAGCACTTTGAAAACGCAATCGTTCACACGGGCGTTATGCGGCAATAGCGTTACACGGCATAGCTTTCTTGCTCCCCCGTCCGTCGCGCACCGGACGCCGACGGTTTCGTAACACGTCCACGAGGCGGTCCCGGGCGGGCGGGCGGGCGCGGGACGAGCGAACAGCAGGTGCGGGCCGACCCGTTAGCAACACGGCCGTCGCGAACGATACGTACAACCGTCGGCGAGTACGTAACACGTAATGCGCGGGCACGCGGGTACCGCAATACGTCCCGCGGCGACGGACGCCGATGAATGGGGCACCACCTCGGTATCATACGAATATGCGCGCGTGTACCGGCCTACGTGTACGACCGCGCGTCATCACGCGCCTATTATGCGGCAGGTATGCCGTGTACCGTCGTCGTGCGCCGAGTGCAACGATACGGCGCGGCACCGGTACGCAGCGTTGCAGGTTAACGCGGGCAAATGTGCGTTTCGCGCCCTTCGGATTCGGGTGTGTTTTTCTCCGGGCTTCGCGACGTAGGGACACGTGTGATCACCGTTGGCGCGCATACGGGTGCGCGCCAGGTGTTGTTTAGCACCCCCCCCCCCCAGTTCTAATTTAGTACTAATTTATTTTGAGGTACCTAATACTATTGTTTAAAGAGAATTATTTTGCATTTATAAGACGAGTAAACTCCGGTTTGAATCGGTAATGCCACGAAAGCAAGGGCGTATTTGAGTTGATTTCATGGTGGGGGAACTAATTTTTCTTCAATACAAACTTAAAAATAATTTACAGTTCATTACCTACAGCTCATGTTCCTGTTATAATGATAACATATTATTATGATGGACTAGTAATTTATATTCTTAATTATTTATACATCACATTGTATTATATTCAAAAAAAAATACGAGTCATGAGGGGCGAAGGGGGCAAATGCCCCCTTCGCCCCCCTTAAATACGCCTTTGCACGAACGTACAATGTACATACATAAGTATGCAATAAGAGTATTGGGTAGCAGTGTTTATGTTATCTATGCATGTGAAACTCTAATGATGGTCAAGTTGCATTTAGAATTTTGGTTTTGTCTACCGTCCCCAAGTTTGATCCCTTATTGATAAAAAATAGTGATGTTTATTAATAATATTTAGTTATAATATAGAAAATTGCTATTTAAATGGTGAAACTAAAATATTTTGTGCCAAGTTTACCGGAGCTCGTGGGGGGCTTTGCTTTGCTCCCCACGGATCGCCTTGTGGTGGATAACTTTAGCACTCCCAAGTTTTATACTGAATGGTGCACTTATGGTGATCACGTATTGTACATTTCAAGCCATAGAACGAACCGTTTTCGACTCACGCGACACCCCGCTGATTGTATGAATTTTTTTTTTTCCATTCCTAACAGAAATGTGTATTTTTCCTTTTTCAAACCGGAGCATTGTTATGAACCGCCAGGTTTTGGCTACGTTTTCAGCCGCTCATTCGATATTTTGTAGGTTATAGGACCATTTATTATTGTCACCACTAACAATAAAATTATGGTCGAGGCTATAAAAACACGTCATCGGTTGAAATTTCTCGGGAAAACAATTTTTCACGTAATAGATGGCCAATGCACTAGTGTGGGCGTGAACAATATTGGTCTACCACGGCGCACGTGTAATATAAAATGGGGCTCAAAATGAAAATCGAAAGCTCGTCGTGTCGCGTTACCGTTCATCGTCTTCCGAACGCACACCGTGCGATATTTATTTCAATAACAGTAATAATAATTTTAATGTCAAAAATCGAGGTGCATCACGGCGCATTGTATTCGAATCGCGTGTATAATACACTACGGTCCGGACGGAATGCGATCGAATTCCGGCGGCGGTGTGGGTAACAACAACCGGTTTGTGTCGTCGTCCACGACACGACGACGTTCACGCACTCCGAAGCCCGGTGCCGCGTGTACGTGCCGCCGCCTCAGCGATCCAGCTACTCGCGCCGGGTCCGCTCCAGTCTCTCCGCGCGCGTGATCCGACGCGCTCATCGTCCGTGCACGCGTCACGCGAACGAAAGTACCGAAAACCAGGAATACGTAAAACACGTCCGATCGCGGGGCAATCCGCGACGCGCCCGTAACATTCTCGTCGTCGTTTCTTGTCCGTCGTTTTATTTTTATTTTTTTTGTATTTTAAATCGTTTTTCACCACCGCCTGATGCACCCGCGGTTTCCTACGCGTGCGCACCGTACTGCCGGTACGTAAACGCATCCCTCGTCGCCGTGTTAGAACCGTGTTCTGTACCACCGAGCCGAGACGTAACCGCACCCCTGTCTGACCGCGTACTTTGCACGCGGTTGTCGCGGATCGAACAGGTGTTTTCTTTTTCCGTGCGGTAGCCATACCTCGGACCCGCCCCGAGACCACCACCCCCGAACGGACGGGCACGACGCGCACCAAACAGGAAGGACCGACCGTTTCCCGTTGTTCTCTTGTTCCGCCGCCTGTTCCGCAACCGTAAGTCTTCGCGCGAGCAAATCGCGGGGCGTACGTGAGCTAGCGTGTACGGTCTACGTATTTAACAGCCGCACGCGTACCGCCGAACGGGATCGTTGAAACTGGACGTTACCCAAACAGAGGTCCGTCGGGTCTCGCGATATCCCTCGTACCGTCGTGTAGACGCCCCGCGTTCTCGTCCGGCAACTCGTACATCTTTCTCCGAAGATTTCTTAATCGTATACACAAACACCCGAAACGCGGTGATAAATATTGATATCGATATGCGACTGTAAACATCCAATCAGCCGGTTTCAGGTTTTTTTTTTATGACATTGTTGTTCACGTTTGTGGCGTACGAGCTTCACTTAATTTTTCGAAATTCCACTCGACGCGTTTTTTTTTTTCACGATATTAAATAATAAGCCCGTAAATTATTAGTGCCTGCCTGCGTGTAATATCGAAATCTTCTGTTCGATTCGGTTTTTGGTTTTGAACGGTAACATTGTTGGGATATCTAAGCACGTCGATAATGGTATACGCGGTTCAAAGATATCGACTTTTTGTGCAAACAAATATACCTACATTGTTATAATATACGCACAGGCTGTCTCGCGAAAGTATACACATTACGATATTTTTTTAAGATAATATAAACAATCAAATTCTGTTTTTATATAATTCACAGGAATAAAAACTGCAAACGTTAATGTATTAATTACATTTTTATGTTTCGATAAATAATTTGAAACAATTAATTTCAATACAAATGTTTGAAACATTTGAAGATTTCTGGTTGTTTTAACGTTTCGACCTTTTTATTTTTTTATATATTTTTCTTAGCTTACAAAAAAATATCAAAGATTAGGAAGTTAATTAAAATATAAATATTTTCCCTATGAGTTAAATACATACTCGTATATATATATATAAACAGAATCTGATTATCTTCATTGCCTCAAGAAATATCGCAATGGGTATATCTTGATTGCTATGATACACTCCGTATACTTGGTATTGCAAATAAGTACTCAGTACCTAATATATGTATTTGATTTACAACGGATTCGTCAATAATATAACTTAAATATTAAAATGTTTTACGTGCATTTACATATACATGGGTCGGTCATTAACATGTCTGCTACTGAAAATGACGTCATCCAATTTAAATAAAAAAATTTTAAATTAATAGTTTAAAAAAATTACAAGTGTTTATTACCTGTATGTTTCGTGTGACGATGACTGGGCAAAGCGTTGACGAAAATACTAATCGTGTGTAGATAATCAATCGTTTGCGGTGATAGCTAGTGTATGGCAATTCTTTAAACTGTCCGTATTGTATTAAATTGCTAATCATCCCATGTAACAGTTAAATCTTTTAATTATTTGTACATAATAACGCATTCGATTATATTCAGAACAAAGATCAATGCAGTTTTGTTACCGTTTAAATTTTTATCATACGGTATTCATCAATTTGCTTTCGATTTACTCTAATTATAAACGAAATTTATCGAATGTTTTTGTTTTTAAACTACGAGATTTATCCTTTTATATTATACATGCTATACTGCTGTATTTTTTCGAATCTTTCGAAAATGCTAATGTTCAAAACTTCAAGAATCCAATGATTTTGTAAACTTTTTATAAATGTAAATAATAATTAAACATTAGGTTAATGACGTTATAGTATAAAACCATGCACTTCATGTGTTTGATACTAAGTAATAAACAGTACATTGATTATAAACATATTATTCTTTGGCACTCGTTTAATTACATAATAATTAACGTGTTAAAAACTTTTAAAAATTCCAGAATTCACTTATAAATCCTGATGATAGAAGTTCTGAAAAATAAAAATATGTATACAAATCTGTTACTTGCATCGCATTGAATATGACGTATTAAAACATATAAAAATCCATTGAAACGGATGTGTATAAAACGTATTTGAACTTTCGACTATTTTTTATGGTCTCTCTGTAAACATTACGTTAACATCGGGTATCCAATACAATATTCACCGTAAACTGATGATTATCTACATTGAAAAATTTAATAGCGATTTTTTACGTCACTACAAATGTAAATAATAATTGTACTTTATGTCCTTATAAATACACAACTAATTAATTTTAACATACATTTGTCATGTTGATTTTGTCAAAATGTAGTATCGCATATGTGCATAAAACATCCATAAAGTGTAAAACCGTTTTGAGTTTTTTTTTTTACATTTTTTTGGTATAGAACTCACGTAATGCTTACAACATTTAAATACAAAATTAAAACCATTGAAACAAGTGATGATATATTTTAGAATCATATTATACATAATTGATTTTCTTAAAAAAAAACTTATTTCAAATTTAAACTGTTCATATATAGGTACTTACTACATGAAAACGTTTAGTACTGTTGATTGTAAGCCGAGAATATTTTTAAAACTATTTATAATATTCTTCTTCGTAAAATAAAACACCCAAAGTGCTTTATTTAAATTATGGACTAATAGTATTCAAAATAGAATATTTCTAAGAAGTTTCTCATATTATGTAATATACTCATGGTTGAAAAAGAGTAATGTCCATGACTTAAATTTTTACATACACATATGAACACACACATATACATACATATATATAAGCCTAAAATATCAGGTCAGACATTCATTAATAATTTCAATAGGCACGTTAGCTCTATAGTAGGTACTTACATACCGATCGACCCTTGAAGTATATATTATTTCGAAAATTTAAGCAGCAATGTAATAGTTAGTTATTCTTTTAACGGCATTTTGAATGATTATTGTTTCTCGCGTAACAGTATTATTATTTATTAGTATGTACAACTTGTCTGGCGAAAAACTTAAACTTAGGTTTTTACCTATTACTATTTGTATTTACATTATATCATATCATATTTCCCAGGCTAGCGCATAAATAATTCTTAAGTCAACGACTATACATTATTCAAAATAAAAAAGCCTCGTGCTATTTTTATTGAATAAACAAAATACAAATATGCGCTGAAATTACGAACATGGACAAAATTAATGTTCCTACATCGGACTTAGCGTCTTTGGATTGCTGGGATTATACAATTGAATTGGAATGTCTTCGTGGTCCACAAGGTATTATAATATATAATAATAAGTTTCAATAGAGAAAAAATTATGTTAGAAACATTTTTGTACTAAACTTATTTAATGATATATAATAAAAAAAATACTAATTTTTGTTATAACTTGAGTTGATATTATTACTTCGAAGAGAAAACTAGAAATAATTAATGTATTTTTTTTCTTATACAATTTTTTGGTTTATTTGTGATTAATTAAATACTTGACATCTCATACCAAATATCACTCGCATATATATTAAATATGAGTTAATATGATTATTAGTTAGTTGTATTAGAAAACATGAATAATTTTTGTAGAAAGTTACTTTGATTCTAATTTGACTAGTAAATGATATATGTTCGGTGTTTAGGACATGAAAAATATAAATACAAATTTGAAATCAAAGATTATTACTACTTGTATCAAAGTATGATAAATAAAAATATATTATTAAAACAACAAACTAGATAACAGAGAAAAATACATGAGACGTACAACATTGAAATGTAATTCATTTTTCCGTTAAAATAACTGTATGATAAATCATTCCTATCTATATAAACTTAACAACACGTGTATTAATACTACAATAAATATAAATCATTTCAAATAATGTATTTTATTTTCTAAAATGCATTTCAATTATAGTTTTTAATTAATAATTAATACTATGATAATGTTAGAGCCACAAAGTCAATAGCCAATAAGAATAGACAACTATGCAAAAATCTAATAGCGGTAGGTTACCTTATTAGATTACAATAACATGATTGGTAATCATAACTACGCACATCTAATTAGAAATTAGATAGTATTATTTAGGTAGTATTTTAACTCGAATTATGATATAATAATATGGTGCAGTCTAATATTTGTAACATATATACAGTGTGTGCTTATAAGTAAATAGTTATTATAATATAATATGATTCCTATACTTAAAACATCTAGGCTTCATAGTCCGTGTACGACTTTCGACTGAACTATACGTAATGTTTTGGTAATATTGTTGATTTTTTAATGCATAAAATACAGAAATCAAAATGTTGTCATTATAGGTAGTTACCAAAAACATATATGAGATCTATAAAATATATTCAGTTGGTTTTCATGATTATCAAAAAGCCACAAAAAATAATAATAATGATAAATAATAATGTTTTTATGCAATATATGCATTCATTACCTAGACAAATTCAGAGTGCGCAACATAGTTATAATAGCTTTAACGAAAACCAATTCGTAAATTCTCTAGTTTTACAATCGAGGTTAACCTAAGCTAACCCAGTCTTTCAATAAAATAAAAAAAAAAACTAAATCGGATTGAAAATAAAAAAATAAAATAAAAATAAATGTACTCGTATATTTTCTCCGTTTGATCACGAAGTCTTGACGAAGAACCTTCCTAGCTTCCTTCTATGGAATCGCGACGTTTTCGAAATGCCATATTTAACTGACTTCTTATGTAGGTATTAAGAACACCGATCAAGGTGATTACTCCTGTAGATCACGATTGATCAATATAATTAGAATAATTCAAGATTTTTTTGACAAATCATTTAAATTAATAAAGTGCAATTGCACGATGCAATGTAAATTATTTTTGATTGCTAAGTGGGAATCTCGAATTCAATCAGGAAATAGTTGTATTGTTCGTTTAGAATTCATAAAATGTTTTATTGTCGTGAAATCACGTAAATTGATTGCTTTCATAACTTTAAAATCTATTATTATGTGGTTTTGCAGACTTACAGCTAGCTGCGGAATTAGGGAAAACTCTATTAGAGAGGAATAAAGAATTGGAAACCAATTTGAGGCAACAACAAAATGTCGTGGATGATCGCAATCAAGAGATTGAGGTAAGATAACTATTATATTCAACACGTAAATTTGTATACTGAAGTCATAGCAGATGTATGATTGTTTAAACAAATCTTAAACTTCAAAACATGTGTTATTTACGTTAACCTAAAAAATACAACACCCACCTAGGTTGTTTTATATTCACTGCAGCGCATGTAACAAATAGGAAGAATTCATATTAACTGTTTAAGTTTAAATCGTATAACCACGACTGTCTGCAATACGCGTGATTCAATAATAAAAATAGATTGTAATGTCATCCTGTATGTACGCTACATTAAATATTCATTACACATAATATTTTATTTTTGTTAATTACACGGTGTAACGTAAATTTATGTTACTTTATGCGTTTTAATAAAACTTTGATACGAAAAAAAAAAATGTACAAAAATATACATGAATCAATCTTTAATGTTTATGTGTCTCTAACGCATCACAAACGAATAGAGGTACTTGCTTAAATTTGAGTTCAGTTTTCCCATACTAACAATCGCTAATTAATTAAACGTGACTTCGTCTAAATACGCATATCTATTCTGTCTGTTACACAAAAAATAATAATTATCGCTAAGACCTTCTGATTAGTATTTTAAATCATCAACGGTAATCGTGTTTCATCTGGTTTTAAAGATGCCATGGGCATTATTTTTATATACGTGGCAATGCGCCAATACAACGGACGCTCAGCCAGAGACCTTTCGGCAAGAGGTCGGGTATACAGTAACCGAACGCATTTTGTCAGTCTTAATCCTAGCGCACGACCACACGATTTTGTCGTATTGAAATTAGTATAAAATAATATAATAGTATTACACTCGGCATAAAATGAACTCTATTGGAAATTTGACCGAGTGGCCAAACTTTCAAAAAGCCAACGAACAGGCTATCGGTTTCAATCTTTACGAACTAGTCGTAACCGACTGTTTAATATGTTGGCAGTATCTTACCAAACAGACAGCCGCTCTGAGAGAAGTGAACGACTCCCGGTTGCGAATTTACGAACAATTAGAGATCAGTATTCAGGATCTAGAGAGAAATAATCAGAGACTCGTGCAGGAAAACATAAACGACAAAAAACAAATAAAAAGGTAATGTATATCTGCGATTGTGTTTTGATTATAATATGCGTTAGCATGCAAAAACGTGCATAAACAATAACACTGCGGCTTCGTGTACATTTTTATAGTTTGTACGAGACAATCGAAAGTTTGGAAAGTCGATGTGAAGATCTGCAGCACTTAGTCGACGATATGGGTCATTTGAAAAAAGACGACAGCGTAGTCCCCGAAGGCAGTGTCAGCGGGTCTGCGATCGAAGATCAAGATGAATATGCTAAACTTGTTTCACAATTGGAGCATGCGAAAAATCAAAGAGCCAAGGAACAGAGAAAAGTGTCTGAATTAGAACAAAACGTGTCCTTACTTATTAAGGTAAAAACAATGAGTCGTGAATGGATTAAAGCGATATTAGTGAATACACAATACCAATGAATACGTTACAATCATTTCCCTGTGTTAAATGTCAATATGATTGCAATTTGTATCTATTTGTTCAATATAGGAGAACACGAATTTAGAAGAAAAAGTAATTGTTATGCAACAGAAAGATGAAGAACTGAAAACGCTCCAAGATCAAATAGTCTACTTAGAGGAAATAAGGTAAGCTAAAAAAGTGTTTCATATTAAATTAATCATAATAATCAGTAGGTGTTATTTATATAGTTTATAATTACATATTTTTTTGGGTCTAGGGAAAACTTTGAAGTTAAATCGAATAACAAAATATTTTAAGACGAGTTGCATTTTTAATGCAACACTTTAATTAACTCAATTAATTCGAATCATAACAAGTTATCACTTAAACAGTAAACACATGATATTATAAACATATACAAATGTATAGGTATTTATTCAAAGAACACGTTTTCGTATAATAATATGTAGGTGTCTACTTGTCTACTCCAGTCATCGTTTTATTTAATCGTTACTTTATATCCTTGAAATGCTGATTTTTATTTCTGGTTATGACACGGAAATAATAAATTACTAATAACTTCTGCATTAAGGGTAATTTCTAGAGCAACAAAACGTTGAATACAAGTGTTATATTGTTTGGTATTTTAATTTATATAAAATCATATCCTTATATAAGAGTCTAAAATGCTACTGGAATAATGATATTATGAGTATGACGAGTATAAAATGTGAATAAAACAAAAAACTACTGCGTTTAATTACCGCGAATTGTATTCTTTCGATTGTTAATACTTTTCTAAACCGTGAATTATTAAGGTACATCAATATATGCATAATGTTCCTAACTCGCAAATATATTTCACATATTATATGTAAACTATTTTTAAAAATAATTAAAATTATAATATAATAATAATTTAGCAGTGCCCTATGTAATGTTTATTATTTATTTTATTGTTTATCAAAGACAAGGAAATTTATGTCGCCGTTGTCAACGTACCACCGACCAAAACCTATTCGACGAGTACTCAGTATACGACGATGATGATGACACTGATGATATTAGCGCTATAGGATCATATGTCGAAACGCACAAACACGAAGTCTTGCAACAATTACAAGTATGTTTTATTCTTGACTGAAAAGTATTATAAACGTGATACGGGGACATTGTTAAAAACTTAAGCTGTATCGCTTCAAAGCGTAAACGTTTTACGTTACGAAAACACAATATGACTTACTTTGAACAAATCTGCATGCACCACGTATTGCGTACATTGTTTTATTTTGTTTTCAAATTTACAATGCAATTTATTAAAATGTATTATATTATTTCTTTTAGAATTACTGAAAAAGTTTTTTATCCTAAATTCGATTTACAAATTATGATCAAACGGGCATTTTAATAAGATATTTAAATGAATAATCACCACGAACGATGAAAAATAGTCTGTTTGAATGAAAAATCTGAATCGAGTTTTGGCATTCGTCCCGGACCAAAACACGCTTAACTATGATAATTATTTTATTCTTAGGCTCGGCTATCCGGAATTTTTGACATTTTAATTTAGGTCACGATAATGAGCTAGTTTTGATAACTATTATTCGTGTAGGTAACACGTTTTTAATTTCAGATAGCCGACCAACGAGTAAAGTTTAAAAAATAAAATTTAAAGTCACGTTGTGCAATGCGCAGCACGTACATACATTGAGCCGTATAATATAAATTATATTTAATAATGAATATATAGGTAGCGTTGATCTGGTTCTAAAATGTTATTTATTGTTTCTGTCCAACGAATAAAACGGTTTAGCGTTCGTAAAATAATATTCACGATTTAATCCGACCACGATCTCGCATCCGCTTTAAATTTCAACTTAATGCAATTATTATTTTATCGTAATATGCTGCGCAGGATCGCATAATATCTGCAGGCCGAGTAGAAATTTTCCTCGAGCACAAAGGTTAGACAAAGTTTAGACAAAGGTCAAAGGCGAAGGAAACAATTGTAGCCTTGGAGAAAAATCGTGTCCTAGTCAATGGATTATATATAATATATATAATTATACGCCAGAATGGTAAGGGTGATCAACTCTGATTTCTGCGGGGGTCCGATTTGAAACTCGACAAACTTCTGGCGGTCCGAAACACACCGGTGTGTGATAATAAAAATTAAAATATAAAACGATACTATGCGATCGCGCAACGAGCCCGTGAATCGGTGACCTTGTCGATGGGGCGGTTAAACATGCATAACAAATAAACAGGTATATTATTGCGTTATTGGCATTAAATAGTTTTTGTACCGGTTGACGCGCGCAGGAGACGCTGGGCGAGAACTATTCGGAAGACAATCCGTACCGGATACTGGTGGACAAGTACGAGGCGCTGCTGAAAATCCAACAGAAGCACAACGCGTTCACGACGATGCTGCCGTCGAACAACTGCAAGGACGAGAACCAGGGCATATCGTTGCACGAGGAGCTGCAGATGTCGGGGCAGTTCTCGTCGTTCAACGGCAACGCGTCCGACAGCGACGACGACGACGGCGGCGACGCGACCACAGACGTCGGCGGCGGTGGGGTGGCGACGGCGAGGGGCCCGGCGTGCAAGTACTCGGAGACGGAGACCACGTCGTCGTCGGGATTCTCGGACGAGACGAGTAACAAGTGCACGCAGACGGAAACGTTCTTCACCGGGTCGTTCCTGTGCACGATCTCGGACGGCGACGACTGCCGGTTCAGCATCTACGACGACGCCAGTCCCATCGAGAGCCGGTTCCGCAAGACGCCCGAGTACCGTCAGCTGTTCCGCGAGATATTCGCCGTGCTGAAGCGCGCGGCCGAGGCCAAGGACGAGGGCGAGCGGCTGCCGCTGCTGCAGGACGAGAAGTGCGACGACTTGCTGCTGAGGGACAATGCTGAGTGCGACGATGACGACGACGGCGTGTGCGACTCACGGCGGACGGCGGCCGCGCCCAGGGTGCCGCCGGCCACGCCGGCTTGCGAGACCAACCCGCTGATCGGGTTGTTGGAAACCGCGGCCGCGGCCCGGTGCGAACCGGTCGCCGCGACGGAACAGCACATCCCGATGGCGGCCGAACGACGCGTTGAGAAATGCGAACGGGCCGTCGTCGCCGCTGCCGCCGACCGGGAACAACCGCGGCAGGACGACCGTCTGGGGCACACCGTACGCCAGCATCGGGACATCATCGAGGAGCTGGCCTCGTGCAGTGCAAAGCACAAGAAGCACGTGCGCCACCGCAAGCACCCGTCCTCAGGCAGGCAACAGTCCCGGGATATCAGCCACCTGGTGGACTACAAGTGGAAGGATACGAGCAGGCAGAGGAGTGCAACCGGTGGTGGCGGCAGCGGCGACCGGCCGTCGCCGTCCCACCGGGCCACGTGGTACGGGCCTCGGGACGAGACGACCGCTGGCCACGAGTCGATGGAGTTCAAGAGCATTGCTTCCCAGGAGGTCGCCAAGTTGAAGTTGCTGGAGAAGTCGTACGCCGAAGTGTTGAGAGTGAGGAAACCACCGTCCAACCGGCCGCAAACGCAATATTTCGGTTAGACAGACGTATGTGTGGCGTGCACGTGTACAATAACGCACCGATATGTGCGTCTACACGCGCACGAATTTAAAATTTGTTTTTCAAATCCTTTATTCCTATTTAATATATAATATTAATGTAAACCTGTTGCGGGGTAAAAAGAAAAACATGAAAAAAAAGACAGCACTAAACGTCTACCGAACGTTATTGAGTTCCCGTGTTTTAACTAAATTAATATTATTTAATTTGATTTTTTTTGTTTTTTTTTTTTATTATTATTATTATTATTATTGATAATTCTCTATCAAAATTCAAGGTATTGTACTTGTATGTACTAAAAAAAGTTTATTCCCGTTATGGAGTTTTTCTTTTTTAATTTGTAATATTTATCATCTTAGTGTATAATATTACGTTTTTTATTCATTGAGACAGCAGTTTTAAGTTATATACATCATTTGAACGAGTTTGTTTTGTTTTTTTTTTCTAATCTTTATATATTTACTTAAGAGCATTTTGATAATAACGTTTTACTTATTGTTTTCAAACGATTTTTAAAAATGAAAAACATTGCGTGTGTTTATATATATATATAAGTTTAAACGAAGAAAAGAAAACCAACTTTTAAGAGTTCTAAGCTTGTATTTCGATTATTATTTTGTACACCTTTATCCCGACTGTGTTAAAAAATCCACAAAAGGATATTATTTTTTTTTTTTAGATCTTTTCCACGGTTTCAGTATTTGATCAAAGAAATATTATTTCATCGATATATTATTATTGAGGCTTAAACTTCAATACTATAGTTTCCAGTTAGCTTGACTTTATTAGGCATATGTTTAACAAATTACAATCATCATATGAAAAAGTACCAATGGACATTTGTATATATTGAACATGTGAAAAATGAGTAGAGAGCGGTGAACGAAATAAAAAGTAAAATTAATATTGAAAACCATAATTAGTTTCAGAAAGTTGGCGTTCTATTTAATTACATTTTCTATGTATGTGAGTATAATATACATACAATTATAATTATATAATGGTCGAATATATACTGTACATAAATGTATATATGGTAAATTTACCCATGCATGTATTAATTTGAACATAAAAATATAATTTAATACATCTGATTCAGCCCGAACATCTTATGAGAGGGAGCATCTTATGAATAAGTAGTGTTATGTGGTTATGTTAAAATGATCTGTTTTCGAACATGAATCGGCAAATCTGAAATACATTACAGCGATAACACATAATAGGCTACTTCGTCTTCGTATCGTATAATATTTATACAGCAGAACAAGTCGTAAAAATACTACGACCGATACTTTATAATTTATCGATAATACATGTTTATACCTGATTGACGATGGGTTTAAGCACAATTCTACAAATAAAGTACGCCATTGACCAAGCGATTAGTTTTTTCATTTAAAATCTGATTGCAATCTGACAGCAACATTGAGCTTTAAATTAAAAACAAATTCTTTTTCGTGTTTTTCACATTACTAATGCCGCATTCTAAATGATTAGCATATAATATAATATCATTAGCAGGAACGTTGATGACACTAACAAAACGAATATAATGAACTTTCCAAAACTTCAATCCTATGAGTTTGATTGAAATCGATTATGAATATGTTCTAGTGTTCTTGTATTCATTGGATTCAATTCTGTCATACTGCCAATTTACGGTAATTATTTGTATGTACGCGATAAGAAAATTACGTACAAGGCTATTTATTTATTCACATTTTACAATATTCGTTATGATTATACCCGTAAAGAATATAAATTATATGTTTTTGTGAATGACAAATGTGGTTTAATTATTTTTTTTCGATTATACATACCTAGGTACATTAATGTTAGGTAGTACTAATGTGTATGTATAATACACCAACGATTTAATGGTTTATATTAAAAACATTTTGATCTTATTAATACATAGTATAATAATATAAAAATCAATTTTTATTTCGAAATTTTCTCTTTCTTTATAATTAGCCACAATTATTAATTTTCAATCAAAAAAAAATTTATTAGTTAACGGTTAATTATTTAACAACAGTTTATTAAATAATACATTTTATTGATGGTTAGTAATGATTAGTTAAAAAAATAAAATGTCTGAAAGAACGTAGGTAAGGTATTCAAAAATATTCATAAACCGTAATCAAAGTGATTTTATTTTTGCATTAAACTATACTTCCAAATAATAGGTAAACATTTATGCGTTTATAAAAAGTTTAAAGTCCAAAATTTTATAAAAATTTTACTTCTTTTTATAATATTTCTCATCCTTTATGTTTCTTCTTCTATCGAAATTTAGAAATTATTAAAATTATATGATGATAGTTCTTTACAGCATTAAATAGTTCCTTGGTATTGTAATGTAACCACTTTCTTAAATTTTGCCACCAGCTCTATTCTAAGTGTTCCACCGCTCCTCTTCCCACAGTTCTTTCCGTGTGTTATGAGATGTAACAGCTGATATTTCAACATTTAAATCATTACGGTTCTTAATTTTTTTTAATTTTTTTATGGTAATTTTTTTAATCTTTACTTATTTTAAATGGTAACGTGCATTTTTTATTATTACATTTTTCTGGACACTTTATAGATACGTAAAAACTGATATGTTAAACCAACGATGTTAATTATTTAAAAATAGGTACCTATTTATAATTAGATTAGCACAATCACAGGGAACCAACATATGTTTAACATGTTGAAATGTTTAGCTCTACGCCATAGGCATAACTAGACCTCTAAAACGTGGGATGTTAAATATGTGAATGCATCACAGAATCATGGGGGTCTTTGCCCCCCCCCAAACCTAAACTCACAATAATACATATATCAAAACTTCAAAATACATGTTAAAACATTTCACATCTTCACATAAATAAAGAAAGCAAATTTATAATATTTTTCTTTTACTACAATATCAGTAACTTATTGGTACATTTTAAATCAGCATAATTTTTCTAGGTATCATGCAATATTTATTCAAAATAGTTTTGGTGTAAAGCTGATTTAAAAAATCATCTTCAATATTTAACAAAGATAAATTGGTACACCTTTGACGAAGCATGATCTTAGTCAATTTTTTATCCACCGTATTGTTGAAAAACTTCACCGCAGGTAGCAGAGCTTACCGGAATTGCGATTGCAATTTGCAAAAGTTTGTATAAATTTGGAAAAGAATATTTTATCGTTTTATCTTTTAGTGTGGCGAAATGGCGGGGGCGAAACATCCGCGATTCGACCTTTTTACACCCCCCCCCTAGTTGCGCCATTGCTCTACGCATTGGTGTGTTGTGATTAAGAAAACAATTTATGCTAAACTTTTATTTTACAATTAAGCCTAAACTGTTATTCAATAGTTATAATGTATTTATAATTTCAAATTAACATATTTTTAAAAATAAATACGAAACATCCCTTCATTTCTTTCCAATGAGCTCCAATTGAAGATCAATTTTTCAAAAATTCTACACTTTCCAAAAGTCTAAAGTTGTAAGCGATCGTTGTGGTACTCTTCAATTTTTACTAGTATGTGAAAATTATTAATTAATGACTGGATTGAAATAGTTAGTTTCTGAAACTACCAACGCATTAAAAATGTACAGAAAAAAAATAATTGTAATAATTACTAAGTAATTAAAAAGTCGAAAAACTAAAATTAATTTTAAAAAATTTCGATTTTTGCTTACTTTACCTACAATTTCAGAACTCTCGCTTTCGTCCTTTCTACTTAAAGCCGTGGACAAATGTTCCAAAAAACATTATGGTAATACCAGTACACATGTATCTGATGGTCGATGCCTTCCATTATCAAACGCGTAGGTACGCCCATGCAGACATTACCGTCGACCAAACAAAAGCCTTATTGACGGCTTGTGGAGATTGCATAAATTTACCCACAAGTGGAAACAGTTATAATATATTTTAACGAAGGCGTGCAAAAGCCGGCAAATTTTATATTCCAGGCAAAAGTACAACTGTTGATAAGACAAGAGTAGGAAATACATACAAACAGACTGATAATATTTTACGTATAACTGGATGGTGCCCTAAGAAAAAGGCTTAATGTTTATTTTATTGTTTTTTTTAAATTTTTTTTTACAAACGCCAAACAAGCTCAATTGCAAATAGGTATACTAACGCACATTATTATATTGTATAATAATAAGAATAAACATTGTATCTAAAATAATATAATTTTTAGTAGGTAAAGATTATTTATTGGGAGGGGATATATATATATATATATATATTTTATATCAAACGCTATATAAGACAATAATTATTTTTATTATTACATATTTGTTTACTAATTGGAATTTTTGCCATGGGGGGACACTCCATAACTATGTTATGGGTTGGTATTATTATGATAAACGTAATAGGCAACTATTATTATATTATATTATTATAAGACTCGTTTTAACCAATTTTTTTATTTAATACTGAATAATTCTAAAAAATATTAAATAATATTAATTAAAAATATAATTAAAAAAAAAATTATGCATGCGCTTATTACAATTTTCCTTGGTAGAGGGTTATGACCACCGTGCCACTACACCACTGAATTTAAATGTTAAATGTTTAATTTTCCCTACAGAATTTTATAAATTTTATAGAAATGTATATTAGTATATATATTATTAGATTATTACATTATTATATGATACTATCATTAGAATAATGATAAAGAACTTTAGTGTACCCTATATCAGTGGCGTCCCGAGATAAACATTTTTTCGATGCTAATTGCAAAATCTAGTTTACCACCCACCCACCCATACTTAAATTCATCTCATTCAGAACTCATATATTAATATTTGTCTACCTAAATATATACGATAATTAGGTAACTTACATATTATTATCCAACAACCACCCACCCCTTTTTAACTTGATGCCTAGGCTTCATTTAGACCTATATTCGGCTCGCCACTGCCCTATATTATAATATTTTTGTGTTCATTATCAGCATGGACATAGGCAGGGCCGGCTCAAGCAAAAATAGAGCACTAGGCAAAATCAAATTTTGCCGTCTTTAAAAAAAAAAAAAAAATGAGCTCTTATTTTAACTTAGCTCCTTCCCCTATTTTTTATGTTACAAAATATCTACATAAAAAAAATTTAAATTTTTCTCTTACCTATTTGGATTTCTACAATAAATATTCCGAATTAAACTGTTGATGATCCGAAATTATTGTCTTGAAAAATCCCATAAATTAATAACATATTTCTCATTTGTAAACACAACTAACTTTATTCGACATAATATTTTGAAAAAATAAAATTAAATCATAATGCTGTTCAAACTTACTTTTTAAATTTGTTATGGTCAAAAAATAGTATAAAAAGTGTTTTTCTATAATATTCTTCCGGAGTAGAATTTTAATAATTGTCTCGATTAATTTATTTTTTTTTTTTTTTGAAAATCTTAGTACACTCATTGAGCCATCAACATCAGTTAAAGTTTTTGAAGTCGTGATAAATATTAGGTTAAATTCCATCTCAGCATTTTGGCGAAGAAAATTGAAAGAATCAATGACAATTCGAACTATTTCGGGGTGTGTTTGAACACCAAAAATTCCCCCCTTACCTACGCCCATGATTATCAGTTAATATCAAAATACGTTCCAGATCTTTCGAAAATTAGACTCTGTTCTAGGGAGAGTTATATAAATCGTGTACAAAATAATACTTACTTACCCACTGTTTAAAATTTATCCGACACCATTTTCACGAGTTGTATTTCCATTAATTGAATTTTTAGTTTATTTTTAATCATATAAATTATAGTACATAATTTCAGATTTGCATATCCGATCGTTAAATATAGACAAACATAAATTTATTTTTCCGTCCGCTGCAATCACCTGTAGATGATGTTAAAAGTAAACGTAAAGTTATGGATGATACATTTAAAGCTTTATAGTCTTCTTCGTTTATCATAAATTCGAAAATCCCAACGAGATTTATTGGAACTGTGAAAATTTTTTTATGACGACATGATATAACATTAAATTTATCTATTAAAATTATTAAATATTTTAAAAATTAAGAGAGACATTTTAAGGAGGGGGGGTTATAACTTGTAAACCACCTTCTGGCTATATTAGTTACAATGTCCAATATCCTAAATAAATTGTTTTACTGTCGACTTTTAATTAATATTTGAAACAATACGAACAGTACGTACACGAAACATTAATCCTATTAAAATTTTTTTATTTAAAAAAAATGTTTTAAGGCTTTTCAATAACTTGAATCTGTTTTTAATGTATTTGGGATAACTTATGATACAATTTACAGTTGAGTTGTGTTAAAACATGTAATTTATTCTTAATACTATATTAAACATGTTTAGATAAAGATCTCATTTCCTAATATTGGATTATATTTTAATATTTGATTAGTATTTACTTAGTATTTTTTACATTTTTGTAGTCATAAATGTCATTTATGTCTTGGTTATTAAATTTCTATTTGATAAAAATGGTTAAAATAAATCCTTAACTTCTCAATTTTTGTGATTAGTTGGAAACTCAAGTGTATAAATGGCTGTCATTATAATTTTATTATATTTGCTGTCCAATGCGATTACATATTCCAAACTTTTTATGAAACCAAAACTATTTTATTGACATTTTTTTTTTACAATAAGCTAAGATAATATGAACATTTCAATTATTAACAAACACCCCAAATGTCATTTAACATTTTACCATCTATAGTAAACAGTACTAAAAGCATTTAATAAAAATCTCCAAGTTAATGATTATTATTTTTTGAGTTACAATGAAAACAAAATTTCCATTTCGTCAAAAATTAGTATGTCATAAATATTAGCATTATTTTATTAGTTGTCTTAAATTTTTTATAATTCTTAAGAAATCAGCATACACAGATACAATAAAACATGGTAACCTAATACATTCACTTAGAATTTGATACTAAAACAATGTGTTCCATTTTAATATTCAATCATTTTCTTCCAGTAAAATGTATATAATATATTAAAATTACTTGAAAAATCTAATATTCCAATATTTGATCGAAACTCTAAAATCAAATTAATTAATTCTTTAAATTTGAAACTGCAAATAACATTGAAGAAGATATCAATTAACAAATTAGTTCCATGACCACATCAAAAGCAAAATCAAAATATACAAACAAAAATATTAATCTATCCTATTTAATAATTGTTTTTATTAGTAGTGTTAATATAAATACTTTTAAAACAAGGGGAATTACTATTTTACTAAACTAATAAATTTTTAGCAAATATATATTTTACAAAAAAATATTACAACTGTATTAAAATTAATAATGTAATGTTAGAATGTATAAGCAAATTAAAACAGTGTAAATGAAAACATATATTATTAATAATAATGATTCATATAGATTTATCCAGTTTTATTCAAAAGCTAA
Source organism: Sipha flava (assembly GCF_003268045.1). Classification (NCBI taxonomy): domain Eukaryota; kingdom Metazoa; phylum Arthropoda; class Insecta; order Hemiptera; family Aphididae; genus Sipha; species Sipha flava. Next base: position 102,035 of record NW_020272889.1, read on the forward strand.
AAACTATATAAAAAATAATTTTATATATATATATATATATATATATGTTTTATCTTTAGGATAAATTCTATATAAATACGTTTGATAATTTTAATATTATTAGATAATCATAATTTTACAAATACATTATGTAAGCTAACATTTTTAAGTAAATAAGTGGTTAAAAGTATTTAACACTCAATTTCGGCACAAATGGCATTATTATTAACAAAAAAAAAAAAATAATATTCATACATATGACAGTTACTAATTTGTAAATTCTGAAAAAATAATATTTTAACTTTACTGTACTAATATGACAAAAATAAAATAAAGTATTTGTAATCCCAAAACTTTATTTATAATACATTTCACGTACATACATTCAAAATCATAATTTTTATTTATGTGGACAAAATAACACACATAATTAGAATAATGAAAAAATGAATTGTTAATACATTATAATGCTACAAATTTAACAGAAAAAAAGTAACATGCATGAAATCTAGAAAATTGTTATATATTTTAATTGGGATATAAAACTACTTATTAAATAATGCAGTATGTACAGCATCTATATCGTATGTGACGTACGCTGAAGGTTTATACATATCAATAGCACGTGAAGGCATTCTGCGACTTGTTCTAGAACAAATGTAATACATTATTAAAAAATATAATTATAATTATAAATAGTAACAATAAATTTTATAAAATCATATATTATAGACGTTAATGCCCAGTTGCATGAAAATAGTTCAATAACTGTTGGGCGGATAATCTACCGATTATAAAATAGTAGAAGTTAAAGAACAAATTGCGTTTCATGAAAGTATTATAAATTGTATCATATAATCAGGTTAAAACCAATTATCTGGTATTAAGTAGTATATAAATATTATTCTTATCAAGATTTCTTTTTCGAAGAAATAAACCAGTCTTGGTAATTTAATTGTTAATTGTTATTTGACGGATTTGACCTATCTTTAAACCACCTTAATCTTGAAATATTTATTAAAATATATAGAATATCTTTATCGATAGCATCAGATGAGAATGACAAAGACATTACAATTAATTATTTAAAATTAAAATGTCTTAAACAATAATATAAAATAAAATAAAATTAATAATTATTCAAAATTAAATAAATAACAATAATTTCAAGTGATAATACATTTTAAATTAAATGATAAGGGATCTTAAACAGTTCTGCAAATATTACAGATCCAAAATCGAACCTATAACTTATCGAGCTAACAACGCTTTATTAGTCTTTTATTTATCAATTTTAAAGAACAATTTTATTTTTACAGAATTGATAAGTCGTTATCGGTTCTGTAAATGTTCATGCAACCCAGCATAAGAGTTTATTAAGATTCCGATTATTTACCCAGGCAGAGATATTGGTCCAGCAGGATTAGATCCAACATTTCTTACCATATCACACTTCATAGGCCTGCCATCAAGCTGCCTGTTGTGATATACATCAACTGCTTGAATAGCATCTGCACGACGTTCATATATTACTTCTGCAACACCGGGTCGAACTACTCTAGACTCTAATAAATTACCTATATCAGCAAAAAGTTCCTAAATAAGAAAATAAAAAAATTAATTATTAATCTAAGTAAAAAACCAATATCAAGTTATTTTATACTTTATAGTTTTAATAAAATTAAATACATACTCTAATATCTTCAGATGTAACAGACGGTTCTAAATTAGAAATAACAATTTTATGACCAGAGGGACGTGAACGCTTAGCCATAACTGTTTGACGAGAATCTAATCTTGAACGTAATGTTTCACTTAACCCTCTATGATTCCTTAAATAATTTATAAATAAATAAATTAGTAATAATTATAATATAATATAATACAGTAACACTAATTAAAACTTTCAAATGATTAAGTAATATTTTAATAAATAAAAATTATTTATTCCTATTTAACTTGTTATTAATTATGACAGTTAATAACTAAAATCATTTTAACTCTTGAAACTTTTGATAAAATTATATTTCACCTTGAATTTCTGTCTAATAAATCATCTTCATATCCATCACGATTGAACATTGCATTTCCACCTATATTCCGTCTCATTACCTATAATATAATCAAAAATACAACAAATTGAAAATTTTAATTTAAAATGTATCTTATTTACTGGGGTCGGAGAGTATCTATTGGTTTCTTCCCAATCCATTGAATCTTCATAATCCATTGCCATAGGCCTACTATATGGTTTTTCATTTATTCTTGAAGGTCTAGTAGAACGCTCAAAAGGTTGTCTCATAGACTGAGCATTTGATATTGGACGTCTTGAGATTCTCATATCACGTCTCATTGGTCTTATTTCTTCAACCGGTCTGTCGCCTTATGTCAAAAATACAGTCAATAATAAAGTAAACAATAATAATTCAAATCTAAATATATTACTTCTAAATGTGTTCAACTCAGAATTGAATGTATTACTACTATGTCTTTTCTCTACACCATCAAAACGTCCTTGATTTACAGTAGGTCGTCGATCACGAACACTTGAATGATGTGAAGAAGCTCTTTCATCCAAAATAGACTTAACAGTAAGAATGCCACGACGGTCAATTTTTACACGACCTAAGTTATTGGAAAGTCCTCTTGATGTTCCCATACTACGAGTACCCTAATCAAACAATAAGAAATACTATGTATTATTATCTAATAAAAGAAGACTTAAGATTAAAATAATTTTACAATAATATTGCTATCTTTACATCTATAAAATGTTATAATAATAATAAAATAATATTAAAAATTGATTAGTTATAAAATTATTTAAAGTTATGAAAGATGATAAAAAGATTGTCATATTCTAACAGTCATAGAAATAATGTTTAAAAATGTAAAATTAAAAAGTTACTATTAAGATCAAAAAAAAGATTAAAGGTAAGAAAAATAAATTTTGATTACGTAATAATTAATATAAATTTAAACACCACCAAATGCATAGACAAAAATGTATAGATTATTAAAACATTATATTCATATGAGTAAGCTTATCAATATAAATTGGAAAAAAAAAATTGTCTTACAATCAGTTAAAGATTATTTTTTGTAATTCATAATGAAACAATTTTATATTAACATAGCAATCTAAGCATATAATGATTTGTTAATACATCCTATCCATACTATTGAATTTGGTAGATAATAACAATAAGTAGCTGATAAATGTAATAACTTATTTATATTGCTAGAGAACAGATATTAATATTGTAAGAACCTAAAAAATAAAAATAAGCTTCAAATGTAATTAAAACCTTTGCTTAAGATATAAACCTAAAGGAGGTTTAGCATATATTTATATGTATTAAATAATACATTAGATTAAGTTCTATTGAAACACAATGAGTAGATAATTATAAATTGCATAATTTATATAATCTACAATTCATATTAACCTGTTTTTACTTATCCATTTACTAAATTTAACATAAATTTACAAATGAGCATTAAACCAATATAAATAAGTCTATAAACCGTTTTCAAATCCATAAAATGAAACATAAAAAATTTAAAAAAAACAATCAAGTTTTTTAAACATTGATATTGACACAAAAAATATTTAAAAATGCAAAACTCTACTGATAGTTGAAATATTATGGATCAAAAAATCATTTTCTTTTTAACTCAGTATTAATGTATTCATTAAAAATACATTAATATTAACTACTTAATTCTATTAATTAAATTAGTATACTAGATCAATGCTTGCTTTATACATATTATAGAATTGAAAGATGTCGTTTCTTTCATGATTATAGTTTAGTTACTAACATCATAAGATGATGAATGTAATCGGCGTTCTTGGATTTTTTCACGAGCATCTTTCTGTTTTGTTAGTTTTTGTCTAGCATCTACTATTACAGTAGGCTTTTCTAAAGCTTTTTGCAAAAGTCTAACACGGGCATCCATCACATTATTTATGGCCACTCTTGAATTTTTTGTCAATATTTTTCTTTTGTTTAATGTATCATTATTAGACTGTCTTTGGGCAGCTTTTAATCGTTTAACTTTTGCAGCTTTATTGGCTGCAGCTAAACGTAAACGATTATGAGGACCAGATTGCAGTGCTTTAGTACGCCTGAAATCACAATTTAACTAATTCAAATTACAAGTTTAGCACATGAGTTGGAAATAACAAATCAATGTTTAAAAAAATAAAAATTTGAGTGGGAGACCGCCGGTTAAGTGTACTTAAGCCATACAGTAATTTAAACGAATTACTCCAGACATTCATTCAGTTGTGAACTGACATTATTGGATCAAAAACTGGATGACATATTATCAATCATTATATATTTACCCTCCACGATCTCGACCATTCTGTGGTCGCTTTCCTTTTATGAACTTCATGATGAAATTAACTTCTGGTTACTGAAACCGAATGTAAACGAGAGTTTAATGCGTTACACCACGAAAGACGACTGCTAAACACGGCCGACCATGTGTACGAAAACTGAAGACGAGTGGGTTTGCGGGAGTCAAACAATTGAACTAACACATACGTCGTAAAAGTAAACAACACGATTAGTGAATAAGTTAGACGGTATGAGACGATAGAATAACAATTCCATCGATACGAAGGAAAACAACAGAAATCTAAGTAGCCAAAATGGTTGTTTTAACTTGGGATGTGATAGAAATACATTACACAAACAAGACGAACGGTCGACCAGTGTAGCCACCACACAATCGTTATTCATGCGATAATGTAGTCATCGGCCGGAGTGTAAAGCGGGCTCTTATAGATCTTATAGCTCTTATAGATCATATACTCTTATAAATCATATGGAGTTATCGCATATCATACGTATAGAATTAGTTGAAGTCAACATAACTATAGAACCGGTGACATCTGTGCATGCTTATCAAATGTCAATCTGTTTTTTACCGCTTAAAATTGAATTTTGGCATCACTAATTCTGAAATTAAGAAACATTGTTATTAATCATAATTTTAACCTAGCGAATACAATATAGTTAATAATAGTATTATAATAATGCCGAATAAAATTCAAGATCCTTTTAATAACTATCGAATTCAATTGCTACGGTTTATCATTGAACCATATATATATATTTAAGATTAAATCATAAAGCCAAAATGCATTCGTTTTCAATGGCAGTCAAAAATTTGGGATAAAATTACACCAAAATGATTTTATTTTAAAATCAGTAATATCACTAATATCTATGTAGTAATTATTTTCCATATTATTCTTTTGTAGAGTACATTCTTAGTTATAACCACACTAGTTTCTAGTACATATGTAATTATTATTTTAATTTTATAAGTATGCACCTGTTAAAAATTAATCTTTGTTTGTTTTATTTATTTCAATAAATTATTATTATTATACAATATTACATTTACATTTTATGATACATAATATTATGCATCATAGGCGTGCGCACGGGGTTTGCAGGGTATGCCGCTGCATAGTCTGCGGCTTCATGCGAGGGGCCCATATTTATTATTAAGTTAAGAAACTTTAAATTTAATTACCGCCACAGGAAATTTAAATCAATTAAAGCTTGATAGTAATGATATTTCAATGTTGAAGGAAAAATTTAATTTGAATACTACATTTGAATCTGAAATTAAGCTCATTACAAATATGTTTGATAGAACTTCTATTAGAGGGTCATCATCTAAAACAATTTTAGTATGGCTGAATTGGTTATCAGAAAACGACCGGAAAACAATATTTTCATACTTCAATAAAGCTTTAACACAATTTGCAACAATACCTGTGGCAAGCTGCTCGTGTGAGAGGGACTTTTCCAAATTGTTTATTGTAAAGTCTAAACTTAAAAACACTATGTTACAAGAACGTCTTCATTCACTGATGTTAATATTTATCGAGCAAAAGATGGCATCAGAAATCAATATTGAAGATGTAATAGATGAATTCAAAGCATGTGTACCGATAAAAAGAAGACTTGAACTTTAGATTTTAAGTACTCTCTATAAAATAACAACATTATAAATATGTTAAAATTATTCAAAAGCATTCAATACAGTACATACTTGATCTTAAATAAATAATAATTTTTTTTTTAATAAATATAAATCAAATTTCAAACTACTTATTTCTACAGTGCATTGTTTAATATTCTACTGTAAAACTATGTGTGATTTTAGATTCTAAGGGAAGTAAAGAAGCTAAGTAGTATATATGCAAAAACTTAGATTGTGACTTGAATCTTATATGCGTTAAAAGAAAATGCAAATAAATTAAGGGCAGATTAGAAAATTTATTTGTGAGGGGCCCTATATTTTTTATTGCATAACCTGCGAATAAAGTCTGCGCACGCCTATGTTATGCATTATGAGAAAAAATAATAAATAAGAATTAAAGAAACATTTAGAAACTTAACAAACATTTATACATTATAGCTAATCGTGATCTTGTTCAATAATCAATTAATATCTGCGCCAAAAATTAATGATAAGATACCACACGCATGTGCATATCAGTGCGATCCTACTGTTATATTGGCTTCACAAATTATTTGTATAACTCCATCCGTTGTATATGATCTAAAAGCGGGCCTCGCGGGACCAGTAATACCATTGATTATAAATACCAAGTACAGTCGGTACTATCTATGACTCCGGTCGTAACGACATATGAGGTATAACGACGTTAATTTCAAAGATTCGGCAAAATTCCGATTTACAAAACAACTGGTTATAACGGCATTGAACGTAACAACAATATCGGTTAATACGACTGCTACATAGAGTCATACCGAGCCATTTTTATCTTGAGGCAGAACTGAAGCAATGCGCTCCCTAGGTTGTAGGGTTATCACACTCACCGCTTTTAATATGTATAATACTATTCAAAAAAATCTGAAAAATTGTAATTAGGTTTCTAGCAAAACAAGAAATAATATTTCTTAAAATAAGTTAATTATTTAATATTTTTGCGCCCCCAGTTTTAGGCGCCCAAGGCAAATTTCTCCTTAGCCTCACCCTAGTTACGGCTCTGCTGCTACACACATTTTAATCGTATATAACAACCGTAAATTATTATTTTCGCAAATGATCCTCTAATATTATCGGTGTAATTACCTACATGGATAGGGTACCTTCCACCGTTATTATTAGGGCTCGGAAGTTGATGAATTTTGAATTTCTTTTTTCGGAACTCTTTGGACGATGCTCCCCTGGCCACAATTTTTTTTAATTAGCATGTGAACCCGAATAACTAATTTTTACTTTGCATTTGTTGACTATTTAGATCTTTAGTATATCTTTATATATCCGTGGTCGTAAATCATATTATATAATTCATTATAATTAATTCCATATTTGAATATTCAGATATTCCTATAATTGTAATTAATAATAATGAATAATAATAACGATAAGGTATACATTACGGATAGTGTAATATATCGTATATTTTCCAATAGTTGATATTGTGATTGCAAATCTTAAGTACAGATTTTCTGAGAAAAACTTATCAATTGTTTGTTCAGTTGATAAATTTATGAGTTTAAACTATGATGGAAGTTTATAGTTTATTAATCATTATAAGGTTAATATAAATTCAAAAGTAAATTTTAATCATTACTAAACAATAAGTTATAGTTGTATAAGGTAGGTATTTTCATATTTTAAGTGTAAAGATTGATGTATTAAAAACTGAAATTCTGGTTGTTAATAATTAAAACTATTAAAGAAATAATAAATTCTCCGTTCAAAATTGAATTTCGTAGACACTGTGCTTTTCCACTTGTATCACTGTCTTCCCATATTGAAATATCATTTAAAGACTACAACAAAGTAAAGTTCTAAAAATCATTAACTGAGTGATACCTTTTGATTCATCGAGTTTCATAACCACGCTTTAGTGTTTTTTTCGAGGGATTGTCTGAAGAATTTTCAATTTTTTGTGTGAGAACTGATTTTCTCTTTGGATACACAAAAATATCCCGTGTTTTACTTATTACCCCAAGGCAATTTCTTATAGGTTGGAGAGAACATGATTTAGATACGAAAAGATTTAATAAGTGAGCAGAACAGTGTACATATATTGCAGAACGGTGCAATTTTTTTATGTGCGCTTGTACACCCTTATTGCTGCAGCGCCATCATATCCTTGAACACGAAGATATATTAGATCTACGCCAAACGCACTAAGATTTTCTAAAATTGAATTTGCTAGGCCTTTTCCTGTAGTATCATTTGTTGGTATGAATTGAAGAAAATCTTCATGGAGTTCTAATTTATCTAAGTCGACGTATCTGAGGCACAAAGAAACTAGTTCCATTCCGGAAATATCAGATGTCTCGTCAACAAGTACTGCGAAACATTTTGCCTTATTAATCGATGCTACAACTTTACTGAGTAAAATTGAGTTGCAAGAATCTATGATGGCATTTTGACTAGTGTTACTTAGATATTTTACTGTCCTTTCACTTTTTAGAATTGACCTTAGTACATCGTCTCCCTGTGCCCGATAACGAATAATTTCCCGAAAATGTCCTTGATTATTTTGTACATTATCATTAACATGTATACGTTTCCAGTCATGGTGTCCTCTTAAAGGCATATTTTGACACCCACACAACATTATGGCTTCAATTATGGGTTTAATATTTTGTCGATTTTCTAAAACTCTTTTCATTCTTTCGGTTTGTATCATGTTAGTAATAGAAGTTTCAAGGTTTTTAACGCGTTAGAAAAATTGCATGCATCGGATAAATATTGTTTGTGATATTCGAGAGAAGAATGCTTATTAAAACTTTCAACTGCATGTTTCCAATTATCAAATTTTTTTAGTACTAAGCTGCCTAATAATTGGAAATTTTTTTCCCCTTCCTTTTTTGAAAATGCTACACAAAACTTACAAAAAGCACCATTATCTACAGCCGAGTATGCCAATCAAGAAAATCGCATCAACCAAGAATATTGAAATTTAAATTTCTTTTCTTTCTTTTCCTTTCCTTATATATATGTTTTTGTAGGAAAATAAAATTGAATGTCGGGTTTCCAGAGGTTATTTAATACATTTATTATATCGTTTTGATCAAGTTTTATATTTTTGTAAAAAGTTATATCAAATGGAGACGTAGAGATCAGTGCAGGAGAGTCCAATTGGGGTTTTTTAGGATAAATAGAAACATATGATGATGGAGAAGTAGATCTTTTATTTGTTGATGGTTCATTTTTCTCATTAATGTGTGACGAATTTGTCAAATCCAAAGATTTTAAATTGTCAGATATTGATGTTGTTTTGAAGAAATGTGTTTAAGATTTTTGTTTTTTGTATAACATACTTCAATCGATTTTAAACTCTAGTCTATAACCATAAGGTATATAATAAATAAGTAAAATGTATCACAGCCTAAGTTTGGGATCTGGGGGGGGGGTCCAGACCCCTTGGATCCCCCCCGTAAAACCGCCACTGAAAACACATACCAACCTATGTTATATGTAAAATAATGTTGAAAATCATATGTTTTATTTACATTGCCTAAAATGGGTCGGCAATTTGCATAATGTCTAGGTAGGTATTTTGCAAAATATCTAAACTACATATCCATATTGTTGGTAACATATATACAATTATAATTAAAAAAATCGATATTTTGATAAATCGATTTTCATAGTTGATTTTTAAAAATCGATTTAAATCCGTTCAATAAATTGATACATTTTTGAGAATCACCCATCTTTAATATAAATTATGATTTTATGTACATGTATAAAAAGTTCATAAACAATGTATTAGTTTTGACTTGAAAATCTGTAAATGTATCTAATATTTTTGCACTCTTATCGCCTAGCCTGCATAATAACAATAAACAATATTGATAACATGAATACTAGTCCGATTAGTGATAAGTGTTAAAGTTTATTAGTTAACACAAACATAATATTTATATTGTATTTATCATTATAATTTAAACTTTGGTTTTGTATATTAATTTAAAATATAAATACATATTTAAATTAATAAGTAAATATGAAATTTTTCAATATTGGGTTGAAAATTTAAAAGAAAATTGTAAAATGGAATGGGGCTTAGGTACTATTGGTCGGAGCATTATTTATAGTGGTTTGCAATACATAAAAGGAAAACTCAAAGTGATCAACCTGATAATCAATGTTTAAATTTAACTTTTAATAAACATTGAAAATGAATGGACATTTTCGGCGACGGGAGTCATCCCTTTGTATGACAGATGAAATAAAACATCCTATGATGGTAGGCGATGAACGACTTGCTTTTTGGGCACATTGTCATAATTACCAACTGGGTGACAAAATAGGCGAAGGATCATTTGGAAAAGTATTTAAAGCCTTACATATTAAAAGTAACATGGTAGTTGCCTTCAAATTTATTTTCAAGGTAAATATTTTTACATAAAAATTATTTGAATACATCAAATATTCAGTTGCATTTATGTATATAATGGATTTTATTTTAGCTTGATGAATTGAAAACATTGCAACAAGAAGTTGAAATCCAACAGAAATTACACCATCCAAACATTGTAAGAATGCTTGAATCATTTGGAAATGAACATGGGGTAAGATATTTAGATTAGTTTAGTACAAAAATAACCTTTGTGTTTTGTAATTTTATTTTCATTTTTTTACTATAGATTGCTTTAGTAATGGAATTTGTGCCTAGGTCACTTAAAGAAATTATAGAAACTGAAGGTATATTAAATGAACAAAGAACACAGGCAATTATATGTCAACTTGTATCAGCATTACATTATTTACACCGAAAAAGTATTTTACATAGGTAGCTTGATTACTAACACTTAAACATACATTTTTTTTAGTAATATTATTTTTATTTAATTATTTTTATATTTAGGGATTTAAAACCACCAAATATTTTATTGGATCATAATGATGTTGTAAAATTATGTGATTTTGGATTAGCCCGTTTTATGTTAACTGGTACGCAAGTATTAACACAAGCATCACTCAAAGGAACACCTCTTTATATGGCTCCTGAAGTGATAAATTCCCCTGTTATACCTCCAACATACAATCATAATGCAGATTTATGGTATAATCAATATTCAAATAGAACATTTGTAAACTATCTAATCTACTTATTACTTATTTAGGTCATTGGGATGTATAGCTTATCATTTATTATGTGGAAAACCACCATTTGATACTAAATGTTTAATGCATTTAATACAAATGATGAAAGATCAGCCAATTGTTTGGCCGAATACTGTATCACCTGTTTGTCGAAATTTTTTAGAACAATTGTTACAAAAAAATCCATTACAAAGGTTAACATGGCCTGGTCTATTAGATCATGAATTTGTAAAAAACAGAGTATTCACAATAGATGAGAATCAAGATTTTGACGAATTGTCAGAATTAGATGATATAGTATATCCCTTAAATTCAATGAAGATAAATGAGGAAGAAACTACCTCCGATTCTTCTACCAGTCATGAATTAACATCTATAGATGACACGTAATATTTTTTATAAAAATTTTATAAAATAAAATATAATTTAAAAATGTATTGATTTTTATAGTACTGAAGAAGAAGATTTGCGCTCGAGTCAGTCTAGTTGGTGTTCTGAAACTTGTCAAGAATTAGATGTATGTTCTGTTAAGACTAATTCCACAAGCAATAATACTAATACTAATGAATATATGAGTGAAGAATGGATTGTATTTCTACGACAAAGTGCATCTGAAGTAAAATTTTATTAATAATACATATTGCTTATATTTTATAATAATAAATTATGTTTATTTACAAATCTTAATCTGTAATATTTTCGATTATTTCATGATCTTTTTTTCAGGTTGTATCTGGAAATTTAACATCTATGAGTCAAAAAAGTTTTGTATTAGTTATATTGTCTTCTTTAAAAAGTATGACTGTGTCTTCCAAATTATTACATTATGTTGTTACTCTTCTATCAATACCTTTTGTTACTCCAAATATTCAACAAACTGAGAAAGACTTAATTACCCATGTATGCTGTTATAATTATAAAATAATTTTATTTTTGAAATTGTATGTATCAATGATAAATATATTTAAAGAAATAACATTTTTTTTATATATATTTTAGGTTTATGTTGAGACCAAGGTCATTCCATGTTTGATGCAAGCATTTTCTAATGTTTTCAAATCACCAGCTCGTAACTGTGTATCACCTGCACCACCTGATAATTCTGGTTTACAAGAGTTAGGCTGTTTAGAATCTGTACTTCTTTTAGTTGAAGGCTTATCATTAGATAAACCTATGGAGTGTCTTAAACAATTTTCCGATAGTATTGTTTATTTGAAAATTGTTCCACTTTTACAAAAGTGTTTGTCACTTAGTCATGGAAATACACATTTGGTGACTAATACACTTGCAGTATTAATATTAACTTTAATATATTTACCACGCAATATAAATTTAGTACAAGACATAGTTATTGGAAAACATTTAGAAAGTAATAATACATTTTCAGTATATGTTGTTAAGGATATTGCAGTTAAATTTTAATAAAGATATAAAAATTACTTTTCAGGTAGAATTTCTAATGTGGAGCTTCATAAATTGCTCAGAAACAGTGAAAATGCTACAGTTAGAGAAAGAACGTGTGTTCTTTTATTGCACATGACCAGACTGAGTCCACACAGTCTTTTAAATGTTTGGCATCAAACCCTTACCAACGACATTGAATTTTTAAAAGATGATCCATGCCCGAATGTTGTCCAGGTATTTTAAAAACTAAAATTATTATATTTAGATAAATAATTCTAAATTATTATTTAATATTGTTCTAAATGAATTAATAAAAATATAAATTACTTGTATATTTTTATCTTAATTTATTAATTAAGTAGTAATTAATTTTAAATTTCTTTAAAATTAGTTATAATATTTAAACTTTAATTTATTATAAAGTCTGTATATTTTCAGTACCAAATTTGTTTCACTGATATTTGGTACCACCATTCTAAAATATGCAATATAAAAAGCTTTATTTATAATCTAGTTCATTTTAGATTTTGTAGTAACTCAATTCGCAATTTTTAATTTGTCCATCACATGCACAACTATAATTTAAATGGATTATTTATTTAACATACCAATTGATTTATTTTTACTATGCACATTTGAATTACAACATTGCGTTTCTATGCAACTAAATTTTCCTTATTTTTTGTTTAATAATCAAAAACTAGTCATATCCCCCCATGTTAAAATATTATTTTAATTTGGTAATAAATTATTTCATTTTATTATAACCTATATAGTTCATAATGATAAAAATTTAAATCTATATTTAGATCATTTATTTTATTATAAAACTTAAAACTAAATACTAGAGTTTTTTTCATATAAGTTATACTTATTAGAATAAAATTAATTTTCCAATAGATTTTATTTTAATGCTTTTTCGTTTTACAATCTGAAAGAACATAATTATTCTGTTTTTGTAATTTAAAATATTTCATCATATCTTTAAATTATTAATTTATCTATATAGGTACTATTTATAATTATATATATATATATATATATATATTTACGTCTATTAAATTTAAAAGTACTTAAAAATTTGTTTTTGTCCGTTTAGAATTGAATTAATTATATACATAGATACAGATAATAACCAAAATTATATTCTAAATTTGGTTCAATATTAAAATAAAATCCTTGTATGTTATAAGTACTACTATATTTGTTTGTATATTCTAGGCTGCAATCTATACATCTGAATTGCTGAAAAAAACTCAATTCTATAAAGTGGAAACAGAATCACGAGAGTAAATATTTATGTGGAGTGTACATTTATAATAAATTCAGTCCATGAATTTTAAATCTGAAGTATTCTGAAACATTATATTGTTTTATATTTATTTTTTTATAAAATCAAAAACTAAAATTTAAGCAAGGATTATCCTTTGATTATAATCGTTTTGATTGAAAATTATGTCTTTATTTTAATACTAAAAAATATGATGAAAATTCAATACACCAAAAAGTCATAATTATTGCATGTATCATATAATTTTATATACTCCCAAAGTCAACAACAAGATAATATAGATATAAGATGTATGATGTAAATTATATAATTATGGTAACAAATAACAATAATACAGTTTTGCTCACCAAATAATAATAGATATATGAAGTAAACACTTCTTAAAGATAAGAATTGTTTTTCAAATGTTGTACGAACATACTCAAAAGAATTTATAATACAAATAAATAAAATAAAATCTATATAATGGTTTTGAAGATGAATGCATTATTATCAACCAGGAATATTATTGGAATATCAGAATATATTTTATTCAGCATTGTAAAAATATCCTTACATTATTTATTTTCTGAAGTATCTATACTACATATGTTTAAATTATACAACCAAATTGGTTTAGGTTTCTTATTGTAAAAGTTAAAATTGTTATGTAAAATAGTGTGTACATTTTGTATTGACTCATCTATTTATAATTATGACGGAATGGAAATATACCTACCCTAACAACAGTACTATTTGTATAATAAAATACAGACATTATAACCATTAAGTTAACTTAAAAGTTTATTTTGCATTTTATTATCAAAGTACATAAATTCAGATTAAATATAATTTTTTTTTTTTAAACAATTAATTAAAATATATTTTATTCACATGGCCATTTTAATATATAATTTAATAATGGTTTTATTAAAGTATAATATTTAATTTTAAAGATGTTGGTCTTATACATAGTTACCAAATAGATGAAGTTTGGAGACTTACATCTTCTAAAACTGTGAATAACCTCTTTTTAGCTAAGCTATAAACAAATAGGTAAAATTATATAAATATGACATTTTAAAATCACGGTTGTTCATAAAAACAATCCCTAACGCTCAGAACATAAATACATATATTTTTTGAAAGCTTACAATTTTTCAGATTTTAATATTTTTCTTAGTAGTCCTATAATTTCTTTTGTTTTATGTTTATTTAGACTACAGGTAAAGGTATAAACTTATTATAAACAATAATTTCTCAATGAATATATCCAAATTAGCTACCCAAAAATAATTCTTGATTATCTATTTTATTTAATGTACATTTTCATGAACTATTATACTATTAACTAAATTCTATAGAAGTATGCTTATAAGTATAGCTGTATGTGATAATACTCTTGAAAATATAATTGTTAAAATCCAGATTAAGTCTACTATTATCTTGATCATTTTATTCAAGACATTTTTTTCATTACTTTATGTAACAATTTAACGGTTTTTCAATAATACTGACTAATGAGTTTATCATAAGCATATATTTTAACGTTCTACGTCAATTAATTATTTGACCAATATATGGTTATCTTAAGTGTTCCAGCTTAACATTAAATACTTAAAACAAATGAGAATTCATTCTGAGTTAGCAAAAAAATCCGATAAGTTAGTATTGAATAGATAATTTAGTATGTGTACATAAGGAAAAATACATGGTAATACAATTTATCTAGTTATAGCTACAAGAACCTAGGATTTTCAAATCAGCTATTCTATGAAAAATAATAAACAGTAAACATTTTAAACAAGTTAATGCATTTGATAAATATTAAGGAAATATTTTTTATGGTAGGTATCTTAAGTTTTAAATAAATTACATTTAGTTATGAATAGTGATTAGATCCTGTTTTGGTTTTTAATTATTTGTTCTATATTTTGTTCTATAACAATTATGAATTTAATGTAAAATTAATTATATAGTAAGCCATAGATTAAATATACATATTATATAATATACGTATATTTAATCTATGAGATTTTACAATAAATTGAAATAGCTACTATCTAAATAGTATGCTCCAAATTTTTACTTCCAGAATTTTTCAATAACTTTTATTGTTAATAATTCAGTTTAAGTTAGATGCGGCTAAAATATATAATATTGTAGGTAATTATTTATGAATTAAAAATATTTTTTATCATTTTATTATAGAAATAATAGATTTAATTAATCCATTTAAGGCGATTAAAAAATCTTAAATGAAAAAATCAAAGTTAGGAATTTATGTTCTTAATTGTTTTACTTAGAATCTAAAATGATACATCTCGTCATTAGTAAATAATTCTAATAACTTAGAAATAAGTGAAAATAATAATTTAAATTATGTGTGAAATATGAATATTGAAGATATTGCATATGCAATACTCAATTATTCAATTATTAAGCTTACCCTCGACAAAAAAAAAAAAAACCTCTTAATAAGCACAGATAATTTTTTTTTCTTAATATCTATTGAGCTCATGAGCATTCTAATTTTAATTTCAACCACATAGTTATTAATTGTCCTTTTCTTTTTCCTAGCCAAAACTTCTTTTTTTCCTATCTTCTTTTGGTTATAGTACTCCTGACATTAATCTCCTCCTTAACTCTCGCTTCATTGCTATCATTCATTCCATAATTAATATCATATACTCCTCGGGCTTTCTTATTTAATGTTTTGTTAATTTTTTTTATTTATTTAGTTATCATACTTAATTTCTTTGCTGTGATGTTTTTTTTTTTAATAAAAACAAATTAAACTATAAATAAATAAATAACAAAGTTAGAATTTGTTAAAAGCTCATAAAAACAATACAAACCTCGTGTTTGATGAACACGAGTATATAGATATACGATTATATTTTTAAACCTAATTTTATTATTGACTCACATTTTTCATATAAGATTAAATTTATATTATATTATATTTATGTTATTTATTTATATTATTGATGTTTGACGTTATATTAATGTTCAACAAAATGTTATTTATAAAATGAATTGTTAAAAAATCCCTAATTTCAATACCCGAGACGCAATTCATGTATACCTTTTCTATGGGACGCAACTCATGTGTTTCTCTTTAACAAGCAGACATTTTTCAAAATGAATAATCATAATTTCTAAAATGTAATATTTTTATAAAAAACAAAAATTTATTTTTAAGTCCCGATCATAATCTTAAAACGCAGTTAATCGGCTTCTTTCTAAAATTGCTTACCAAATAATAACACAATCTTCCATAGTGTATTTAGTGGGGCGCTACGATTTACGAGGCCCTGTGCGAATTCAAAAAACCGAGGCCCCTCCCCCCTTGCACAGCCATAAAGTCGCGACTGTACTATTTTGATAATCGTTATTTGTATAACCAGTGGCGTAGCCAAGGGGGGGCTAAGGGGACTATATCCCCCCATGTGCCGTGTTTATATGTATAATGTATCTTGACTATTTAATTGAATCAATGGATGCTCGTTTTAATCAAAGGCTTATTGATGTTATATTATCTTATTTATGTTATTTATGTTATTGAAGGACTTATTCCGGCCAATTTAAATATGTATGACGATAAAAATATTATAAAAGCTGCTAAAATATATGCCCAAGATCTCCATGATGATACCTCATCTACAATCAGAGCTGACCTGTTCATATAGAGGCAACAATGGAGTCAAAATACTATTCCAAAAACGAATTCTGCTTTTGATTCACTCTCTCATCGCACCAGTCTTCGACCTAACATTAAAATACTTTTACAATTATTCGCCACGTTACCAGTTACCTCTTTCACTCCGGAAAGAACGTTTTCAGCACTTAATCGCTTAAACATTTTTTTAAGAAGCACCATGTCGGAAAACAGACTGAATAAGTTAGCTATGGCTAATATAAATAAAAAAGATCAATTCGATGAAAGTGAAATAATAACTGAATTTGCCAGAAATTCGCCTAAGAGCTGTCAGAGTGGAGCAAGTAACTGAATACTGAAACTAAAATTATTATTATTATTATAAATTATATAATAATAAATATTTTTAAAACTATACTAAAATGCTTTAATTACGTTTAGAAACTTGGTGGTAGATGGTGGGGGGGTTGAGGGTAAATTCTCATATCCTCTATTACCTTACTTATCCAAAAAAGTGGTTAGCCCCCCCCCCCCATTTAAAAATCCTGGCTACGCCACTGTGTATAACATTATTTTCGGTTTAAAAGTGCACGTCAGTAATTGTTGTAGTGGAGGCGGTTACGGGTGCCCACGGGAAATTTATCTGTGGGAGGGGGCATAATTAAATCAAACACCAAAAAGTATATTAAAAAATGTATCCTTAGCAAACAATAAAATATGTCAGAATTATACACACTTTTGTCGTTATTAAATAAAAACTGAAGTCTTCACAGTTGTTCAATTGAAAACCTTGTTATTAAGTGTTCAATTAATTTTTTCCAGAGGAGCAAATGCCCCGTATTGCCCCCCTTTGGGCACCCATGGTGGTGGTAGGATTTGCACGTAATCAGTGCCGCAACTACAAAATAGAAGGCCCGTGTGTGGTAATTATTTTAGGCCCCTTTCTAGGCTTTATTTTTGTTGTACATCTTATTTATAAGTATCAAATTTTTTAGGTTATAAAACATGTTTCACATCAATTAGTGTATGATATATGTATATATATATATATATATATATATATATATATATATACATCAAATTAAATACCTAGGTACAACTGTTGTGTATTATACTTCACTACATATTTTTGTAGTAGATTTGTTTAAGTGGTTTAGGTAAGTATGTTGTATGCCAACTCAAATACTCAATGGACTCGTTGTTAAATAAATATTTTTAACCTCCTTGTCTGAACTTTAAAAAAGTTTCTTTTTATTAAAAAAATAATAATATAATATTATGAAATAATTTTGTATTTGCAAAGTGTAGTTTATTTTAGGCTGGGACTAGGCCCCCCCCCTAATGTATGTAAGCCTTGGGGTCCGTGTACGCGGCACACTCTGCACACCCGGTTTTTGTGGCACTACGCGTAACTCGAACCCGAGTGATGTATGTATGTACATATTGCCGTACACGTACGGCAACTCGATTGGAAAAAATTACGTTACGCAGTCGTATCGGTGTAAATAAAACGAAAATAATTATAACTATTCCGTGTTATTGTATGACATTTTCTGCACGTCCCTTGCGCCGGCTCTGAGCGTATTAAATTCCAGTATTATTGCTCTGGAATTCAAAACAGGTAACCTACAGAATATAGGCTTCATCTTACTGATATAACGAATTACCTCCAGAGATTTGCGAAACTCGCTGAAACTCCTGCCATGGGTTCAAAGCTGCATTCAATCACAGAAATTAATTTAGTTCCAAAGGTAGTACCCAGAAGCGGTTTTTTTTATTTTTTTTTCTGAGGAGGGTCATTTTAAATTATCTTATAATATATGAAGACAAAAATATGTTTAACTCATTGATAATTTATTACTTAATTTTTATTTATTTATTTATTTTTTTATTAGCTTCTACAGGCCATTAATGACTATCGCTGCTTCCACCAAAAACCTCCATCGGTCTCTGTTGTCTGCATCCTCAATTTTTGTCGTTTCATCTACATGAAATAAATCTTTCTTTACCCGATCTAGCTAACGATGACGTGGTCTTCTTCTGGGGTGTGTTTTATTTAGTTTAGATACCATAATTCGTTTCATTAGGCTGTCCTTATCTCGCCATATGTGCCCAGCCCATTCTAGTCTCTTTGAGATAAGATATGATTTATAATTATAAATTATAATTTTATATATATATTTATAATTATAATTTATACTAGATAATTTATTACTTAAAGTCTTAAAATGTAATTTTTACACTAACAAAAAAAAACATAGGATAGCATTATAGTTACAAGACAAAATATTTAAGATATAATATATCACAACATAAACGCGTGACCAGGGGGGGTTCAGACCCCATAGAATCCCCTCGTAGAACTACTATTGATAGTGCCATACGTATTACGTGAGTAATAGAACCATTAACTAAACTATTGTACTCTAAAATCCAAGGATAAAGTTCTTCTCGAACGTCGCCCAAGAGCTCTTATAATAAATAGTACTACTACTTAATTCGACATAGATGGAAATGATGGAGTACTTATAAATTATTTAATTGATTATAAATAATATAATCAATGATTATATGTTTAAATTCAAAACTTTTGATTTCTTGATCAAACTGATGATAAAATTTAACAAAATCTGGTACAATTTGACTCCTGGGGATCTTCTGTTTTTTTGATTCAATTCGTATCTTACCAATCTAAAACAGTTTAATGTGAAAGTGTATTTTGTAGTAAAATATCATGTGATTATATGAATGTTCCCTTAAAAAATTACCATACGTTTTTATTGCTGTTTAATGTAAATTACCATGAGACAGCGGTAAATAATTTAATATTTTTTTTTTTTTAAGAGCATAATTAAATATAATCGTTGCCATAATTAATCAGTTTGTTGTCTACGACTATCAGTAAAATATATAATATCTCCAAGTGTCAAATAATGTTTTGTTGAGACTTGTCAACCTATTGTTTTTGGGCGTTACATATATAACATTTGTATAGATAGTAAGGTACAGTGGCGTACATACGGGAGGAGGGTCAACCCCTTCAGGGCCAAAAAAGAAAAAGAAAATTGTTTTATTATTGATGGCATGTAATATATTCGTAGTTTCATTATTACGCTTTGAACTTAAAATATACAATTATACAAATATTATGATAATTAAATAATTATATTGATAGGTGTTTGAAAAGTTTTGTTAACTATGCTGTTTTTATATTTCAATAGCTATTAATTTACTGTAATGTAAAAGTAAACTGTAAATTGGTAAAAAAGTTTTACAAAATAATATCTATTTATCTTATTTATCTGTGCAACGAAAAAAAAAATATGACGATTATTTATGTTAACCCCCCCCCCCCCCCACAGAGCAAGATTGAATGTATGCCACTGTACATTTGTAATAATTTATGGAAAATCAAATATCGATTTAGAATGATTTAAATTGTAAATGTATATACTTTATTTTAAATGAAAAAAATATTATATTTTTATAATTTACTTACATAAATATTATAGTTAAATATGTAATCCTGTAAACCTTGTTGAAAGATATTCATAGCACGGGCGATACTGGTTTGCGCACAAATATCAAAAAGACAACTCGTTTGGGAACAGTCGATTCGTAATCATACACATGGTTTGCGCACAGTTACCTTTTAGACTTTAATAGTTTAATACCTGGCATATTAATATTTCTTTATTATTGAAGTACTTACATAAATTTTCCTTCCCCCTTAACAGACTTAGGACTGTCTATGAATGTATTCATAGATGTGGTTAAAAATGTATGTTAATTGCTTATTAATAATTGTAATAAATAATATTTAATACTTGTTCAAGTTAAAAATGCATGTTAATTTTAATTTTAATATAATACGATTGGTATATATACGTATAGGATAATATATACGTGTCTATTATTTTTTGCAATAAAAGTTTCCCATTATTTGAATATATTTAATTTGGTATTGTATTTAATTTCGCCAGATGTATATTTTGTCCATGCGATGTTCAATTGATTCTATTGACTCCTTACGGCGATAATTATTTATATTTTTGTTGATTAATGTTATTTTTAATTCTGTTTCGCTTTGTATTTTAAGAATTACGCTTATTACCAGGTGTATGTGGGGATGTGGAGTGTAAAATTGTTGGTTAAAATGTGTATGAAATGCTTCTACACCGTTCGTAGTTCGAGGTTCGTCTTTTGGATGTCCTGCCCATAACGTAGGATTAAATTTTGAATCGGGAATTATATATGTTTCAAGAACGTAGTTGGAAATGAAAAATCTGACGTTGGGCAATCTGATATTAATTGTGTAAAGGCATCTTTTACTTCTTCTGAAAGTAAATAAGGCAAACAAAAAAAACTTTTAAGCCAATTGCCAATATTGGAATTTTAGTTATTATACTCAAGTAATAATTGTTTGTTACTTTGAATGTGAAACTAACTTTGAGCTAAATGAAAAGTACAAGCCACAATTTTACAATCGGGATAAAGATTTAGTAAAGCATTGTGTGCGGATATCTCAAAATCTACAAGGAACTCTTTAATATTTACTTCTTGGTTAAGCGTATAAACACAAAGATCCTGAATTATTATCCACATTGTATTATACGTTGAAATTGACTTACTCTTCAAAAAAATATTATTTTCGTGTGCGCAAACCAGTTGTATATTTAACATAACCGTGTGCGCAAACGAGTTCCGATTTTTCAGGTAAAAATTATGAATTGTGCGCAAACAAGTTGCAGCCCATAGCACTGCAATACAAATCACTAGTTAAAACCTAACCGTATTCTGTGTAAATAACAATTATATTTTTCGAAAATAATTAAAGCTTATAAATTAAATATTAATGCATTAATACCTTACGCCGAAAAATATAATATTGATTAAACATAAATTAAACATAAGCTATATACAAATAGAGTACTTTATTTTAGATCCTAATCGTACCCTAATAATAATTATAATTAATCTAGTAATTTAAAAATATCTCAAAAAAAAAATAAAATATTAAATCAATTATAGAAAATGGTTTGCATAGATGTTTCCTGAAAATTTTCAAATACCATTTTTCCAATAGCTATAACAACAGAACACTTTTTAATTATCACTTTAATTATTTTTACTACATATAAAACATTAAAATATTATTTTAAAATTGTTTATATTTATATAATTATAACTTTTATATTTTTAAATATAATTACTCTACTAGTAATATAAGGTTAGATTAAACTAAATTTAGACAACCTTAAAAAAATCAGTTACTGATCATAGATCTTTAAGTTTTTCACTAAGAAAATAATTAAATCAGGAAATATACAATTTTTTCCCCCGATAAATTAATGACAGTTATCTACATTTTGATTTGTGAAAAGTGAAAAATCCCATAAAACAAAGAAATTATCTTAAAGGAAACAAAGTATTTAAATATCCTATCCCCTTTGCTATTCCACATTTTTGAGGGTATTATATTTGGCTGTGACACATACAAGTAGTGCTCAGTTTAATATTTTTGAGCCATTATTAAAACACGTGAATCCAGATTAACTGTATACAACATAATAAAATGGTTATATAACCAAAGGAGCTGGAAAATTGTGAGGGTATCATTGTAAGAATAATAATAATTTTATAAT
The DNA here is from genome assembly GCF_003268045.1 of Sipha flava. Lineage (NCBI taxonomy): Eukaryota > Metazoa > Arthropoda > Insecta > Hemiptera > Aphididae > Sipha > Sipha flava. Next base: position 125,130 of record NW_020272889.1, read on the forward strand.
TAAACTCTTAATTTAGACTAAATCGTAAAAAAAATGTATAAATAGTAACCAATAACTATTTTTACAGTAAAAATCTCTAATGAATAATTCTAATAAATAATTATTTATTTGACAATTGAGACCAATATGTTGCTATGGATTTGATTAATAACAATAATTGTTATAATTTGTTTTTTAAAACAATCACAGCACTACTGGAACTAGATTTTTGACAACCAACCAAGATTGCGATTTCAGATTTGTAATATTCATAAGTTATTACAATAATATTAATATACAAACAAATTAATATTTCAAATAACTAGAGAACGATGAATTCACACATGAAGGTAATAATAATGTATTTTTTAAATTAATTAGTACAGTAGGAACATCAACAATCACAAAGTACGTTTATGGTAGGTCAAAGAAAACTAACTCGTTCATTTACTTTATTTTCCCGCAATGCTAAATTATAATATGAATTTGTGTAGAATACCGTTTTTTTAAACATACTATTTGATTTAAATGAATTATTTCAATTCCAACAGAAACCCGTTGAAAAACATGCCACATCAAAATTTGTTGAGAAAAGAAAACTAGCACATAATGATACTAGTGAAATTGCCGGAAAACGGGTATATTGATTTATAATAATTAATTATTATTATAAAAAAAGTATTTAATTATTACACGATGTACAATTTTTTGGTTTACTTTCCATGAGTACATTATAAGACATTACAGGAATATCTATTTTTATTGTAGGCAAAATTCCATAAGACTACAGAAGACTTAGTGGTACCAGAAAAGGTTGACGCGCAATGTCAGTTTTGCAATCCTGGTACAAGGTCTCTTAAAATGGTCATCCGTGTTCCTAAAGAATTTCAAATCAATTCCAATGTTCAATGCCAATACTCTAACCCGGGTACAAAATCTCTCAAAATGATCATTCGAGCACCCAAGAATTGTGAACGTGAATTATTTTCTGCGAGTATGTAGAATTATTTATATACTAATATTTTAAAATCTTCTGTTTCATTTTATTTTGTTCATTTTAAGACTGTATAGCAACCGTCGGCAATTATTGAACTGCGAAAGGTAGATAAATGGATCGTAAACATATCTTACTTCAATTCATGAATTACATTTTTTAAATAATTTTTATAATAGCCAGTGAAAAAAATTAATATTTTGATTTATCCAACTCAGATTATGGTTGTCTCGTAAATTTTTTTCACTGGCCTTAATTTATTATTTTAATCTTCTGGACTCTAATATAAATTACTTGCTGATCCCTGCTTTAGAATATTCATATTTTTAACGCAATAAGTTTATCTTTAAGAAATATATTATTATTATAAATCAGAGATAATATATTACAAATTAAGTAGTCAAATTAGAATTAAATAATTAAAAACTTTATTTTTTCTACTTATAATTGAAATATATCGAATCTTAAACAATTCCATACAGCTACAGAGGCGAAATCAAATCAACAAAATATAATGGAAAAAAGGGAAACACCAATAAATTCCAATACTGATTCATTCCAATGTTCTGATTCTGATTCAGGATCTTATAAAACGGTTATTCGTGCACCCAAAAAGTGTCCACGTAAATCAACTTCTGCAAGTATGTATTATTTAAATTCTTATATTTTAAGATTTCTTTTTTTTTCTTATACTTGGTGCATTTGACATTTGAATATGCATTCTTTCATTAAGGTAAGTTAATCTTTTTGAAGTGTGTTATAATTTTAAATCCGATTATATTTGTTTAATTTTTATATTTTTAAATTTAAGAAATAACATGAATAATGAATTTTTATATAATCATATAACAATACGAGTAATTCAATCCTATTATTATATTATAATAAACTTATGAAAATTCGGGTAGATACGATTGAGGGCATCTTTATCAATTGTTCCTATTTTAATAACACGATTGAGGACGTTTTTTCCTACTAATTTGTATACAACGTTGCCACATCAATTAAAAATATAAAATGGTATACCTGATATTAAATTTTAATAAAAAACTAATTTGTGTTAATAATTAATAATAAAAATAAATAATGAAAAAACAACTTTCTCTTAAGATTTGTCTTATAATTTTCTGATTATTTATACTTATGATTAATATATTTACCATTTGATACATGAAAAGATATATTAATTTTCGTTAATTCACTTGGACTACAGTTTTTATTGGAACATTTCATTAATTCGTCTATGCTTTGTCTTACAAATGAAGATTTATAAATATTTAATACGTTTTCCACACACGTTACATTTTTAAACTTTTTTACATTATTTTCGCTGGCCACCAAACAATTTATCTTGGCTTATCCACAAATTATGATTATAGGAAATATTAATAATTATTTACCATGATAATGTATTTATTTCCTTCATTGCTGAAAATTAAGATGAACAACAATGTCACTTTAAAAATCGTTCTCAATCGTTTGAATATGAGGTACATAAAATTGTATTTCTTTGATTTACTAATAATTGTTCTCAATCGTAGAAGATCGGAATATTTATATTTCAATGACATCATAAAATAAAAATTGTTTAAAAAAGCTAAAAAGTCATTAAGTCATAACACTTATTACTACTTGAAATTTGAATGAACTATAATATTTTTTCTTGTCTTAGAAAAGCCACTTAAAAATAATTTCATTCATCCTGTCTAAACCTGATAACAATTGCATATAATAATATAAAATACGTTTATTTTTTATTTTTTTTTTTTTTTTATTACAGTTACAAAGAAGAAAGCTCCATTAATGAAAAAAAGCATTAAAATATGTAAAATTCATCAAAACTGTGCGTGGATATTAAATTACAATATATTTATTAGTTTTTTTGATTGTATACATTTAGAATATTATTATTATATGTATACATGTATTATTATTACCCCCATAGATTTGGGATTTTGTGTTAATAAAATAAATACATTACATATTTGTTAAATTCTAAATTTATGTTATGACTAAATCTAGTAAAGAAGTAAGACTACATAACGTAAATAAGTTAAATAAATAAGTAAATAAGTATAATATTTTAAAATTTTTAATTTAGTAATTGATAATATATATCTATTTATTTTGTCCATAATATATAATTTTTGTAAGTATTCAAATTCCTCCTAAACGACTGGACCGATTTTTATGAAATATTTTGTGTTCGAAGAAAGGTGCTTAAAAGTGTGTTACAAGAAATGTTTAGATTCACAATTTAATCTGATATAAAATTTTTTTTGCACACACGAAACAGGTTTACAGTTTTTTGTAACTATTTTTGATATATATGTACATGTTATTTAAAAAAATAATGTGTTTTACGGGTTTTACTCATTGGACTACAAAACTCAACTGATTTTGATAAAATTTTGTACAGAAACCTTGGAAAAAAATATAGAATACCCAGGATGGGTAACTGGCAGCCCGCGTACTTTTTTTATCTGATCCGTGTTACACTTTCAAATCACTTAATAACATTTTAGCGTTTATGAGTATTTAATTTTATCATATAGATCGTAAAATGTAGGTGTTATACTTTTCTCAAGAATTGAACTCCAGCTAAATCATTAAAGGTCTAAACCTAATATATATATCCATATCCATATCGACATAGGTAACATAGCCATAAGTATTAGTAAAATAATAATAAATAGTAAAATGAATAAGTTCTCCTTGAATCTCGTATATTTTTTTCAGGTAGTTTAAATTATTGGTAAAAATTATCTTCAATTATAATATATGATTTGTACTTTTGAAGTAAATTGTAGCTGTTATATTATCATGATACGTTTTTGCACGAAAATATAAAACATGTTTTAAAATGCATTTCGTTTGATTTTTCTTGTTACGAAACATAATTTATTTACTATCAAATATCTTAGAATAAAATTAGTTTAATTTGAGTAACATCAGTTAAAATATGGGCATCTAACTTTTAAAATTAAATTGTAGCAGTGCTCGACTTATGGGGAAACGCAGGGGGATGAAATACCCCAGTTAATTTTCAGAAATATTAGCGTCCCCTACTATAATACGCTTAACAAGTTTTGGGGACGCTCTTTTTTTAAAGTAAATAGAATCCTCCTTTTTTAATTTTACCAAGTTAAGCACTGAATTGTAGAATCTTATTTGTGGGAGTTGGTAAATTGGGTCCTAAATAATCTTTTTTCGGTAAATTGGGTCCCGGGAAAAAAAAAGGTAGTAGGTTAAGTTCAAGATAAACAATTTTTTTTTAAAGATCTAATCATTTTTATTAGAAGTCAATTTTAATATTAATGTGTTTTTTATTACATTTTCAGTAAAAACTTATTTGTAAAACGACTACGGTGTGGTAGTTAGTAGTTGAGACTTAATTTACCTACTACCTTTTTTCCTTCGGGACCCAACTAATCTAATATTTTTTTTGTTCCTGGGACTCAATTTACCGTTTTCAAAATGTACTCAAAGTATCGCGGACTCAACTTACCTAGCCTTCAATTTAAATTATAAGACCGTTGCGCGCCCACCCCCCCCCCCCCCCCCCCCCATTTGCACGCTTATGTTTCAGATATACAATTCTATTATTTAAAATAAATGCTAATTGTTAGTTTTAATGACCTTTTTTCATTTTTGCTTTCTTTTCATGGCCCGTCAGATTTTAAAATTCTAAAAATTGGCCCTCTAGTCACTTCGAGTTGCCCATATCTGCTATATATTTGTTCTCATATCATCCGTATAATTTTTCAAACATAGGATTCTAAAGCCGGGTACACACATGACAACATTCGTGCGTACCGCAACACCGTATAGTAACTTCGCCGCGGAAATGTAACATCTGTGTAGACGTGAACGCGCAACATCGTCGCGTAACAAAAAATTATACACGACGGAGTTACACTGTGTTTCATCAGTCATTGGTCAAAATTGTTCACATCAAAGGATGTTACAACAAGTTTAAACAAAACTGTGCAACATTAATACAGGTCTAAACCTGAGCACTAATCGCCAGTAAGTTACGTAATCAATAAATATTGTTCGTAACATAAATCATTCGTTTGTAATATTACTCTTCAGTATTGCTCGTTTCATTTATATTATTCAGCAAAAGAATAAAGTAAAGAAAAAAATCTTAAACCACTGCAAAGAATCACAGGTAAGTGTTGTCCACCGTTAAAGTACATGGTTTGGTAACTAATGGAACTTAACGTAACATCGCAACACCAACACAACAATAGCGCGTAACACGTAACAGTATACGATGTTGTGTTACATGCGAATGTTGTAAATGTGGACCCAGCTTAAAAGTTCAGAAAGATAGTTCACAAATATACTCGCCTATGGTATTGCTTTCTAAGTGGCGGGTGTACTACCGATTCAAAAAATAAAAGGCCAAATATTTTAAGAACCCCTATTTATACCTAAATTAGTATAACATTTCTGAGCTTATATCAAATAACATTTGACGAACAATTATTTTCAAATAAAATCCCCTAAATATAAATACAACATGTATAGACTATATAAAATATTAAATTATGTTAATTATGTTGACATAATATGTCATATATGTATACATATATTATGTAAACGTCATAAACACTTATTGAAGATAATAGGTACCTGTTTTTCTATAATAACGGTTTAATTTTTTTTTTCTTATCACATAGATTTTTTTCCCATATTGATATATACTTTTATATTATAATTTTATGTCTATAAGATTCAACAACTCAACGTAATCATATTAAATTATTGATTAAACATTGATAAAGTATACAAATTATAATATTTTGATTATCTGATATACTATCAGGGATAATTCTAATTATAGTTATTAATATATATTTATATTATAATAATTTAATATTGAATCATATATTTTCTTCATTTAAAACATTATTAATTATTAATATTCAAATAAAAGGAAATTAGTGTTTATCGTTTTTTAATCTAACGATTATGTTAATAGTAAAATTGGAATATCTATAAGTATTAAGTACGTGCTCAAACATTTAGAAAGAGGCTATTAAGTATTTACACTTAGAGTTGCACAGGGTTTCCCACGAGGCCATGAAGATTAACTAAATTCGAGTACTTCCATATTAAATATTTAGTAAGGCTCCGTGAAACACCCAATATAATTTTAAAATAAAATAATATAAGTTACATTTGAAATATATTAATTTATCGAGTGTTTCAGGGAGCCCTACTAAATATTTGATATGGAAGTACTTGAATTTAGTAAAAACTAAGTTACATTTGAAATAGTTTTTTAGACAAACAAATTATCTGATATTATATTAAAAACTTCAAAAATGGATAAGCAAATATTTTTCTCGGATCAATTATAGTAATTATGTTTTTTTCGTTTTAAAATTTTTGATTTAATTTGAAGTACAAACAATTTTAATATTTTTCAGATTAATAATCAGTAGAAAACTTTTTGGAGGGTAAAATCAATGTTTCAAACATTAGCATAATTTCGAATTTTATTATTTAACTTGGAACAAATTAAAATAACTAGTTCTTTAATTTTTTAAATATTAAATAAGCAGTACTTCTGATCTAAGCATACAGAAAAACTAAAAAATAGTTTAATTATGATTTAGTGGCCGCATTTTAACCGAGTAATAGGTTATAACCATCACTACCGAATAAACATACACACATATATATGTTACGAGCAAAGTATACAGTTTGGGCATTTTATACATTGTCCGGACAGTATATAAAATGCCCTTCGTATATTGGGCAATATAGATAACAGATGATATGATTTAATGAAATATGATAAATCAATGAATAATGACATGTACTTATATTATTGATTAATTAATCTCAGTAGATATAATTTATTGCACCACCAATCTTTTCTTGGCTGTGCTACCTTTTCTTTTACATGATTCGCAACTATTTAAGTATAGCATAATCATATTTCTGGTGATATTTTTATATTTTGTATTTACCTCGTGTTCCATCCTGTTTCGTCCACCATGTCCAATCGATAAATGTACATAATATTTAATTTCATTGTTTTTAGATGCTGGTACAATTAACTTATTAAATCAAAAACTTTTAACACGTCATATTTTTTTAAAATTTTATAATCATTTGGTTCCTTTTTCTTTGAATTATTTTTTAATTGATTTTTATGTAAAATTATCAAATTTTAACTTAGTAAAATATGAAGTATTTGAACCTTTTTTTTTAAAAAAAAATATTGTTTAAATCTTCATTAAACTTTTCCATATTCGAATAAGTAGTAAGGTACGCACTGAATGAATTAACCTGCACTATACAAACGATTCACGGTTACTAAATAGTTCATTTTTGAGAATAGGTAAAAGGCCGACTGCACGATAATCACTACAACTTCATATAATATAACTTATAAATCAGTAAATATAGTAATAATATATTATGTCACGTACATATGTATAATATGTGAATAAACGGACATCCTCATTGTAAAAATACGATAAGAACAAACAAACTAGTTACAGATAATAATTTTTAGATAGTTATTTGACTTTATTTTAACTATGTTTTACGATTTATCATATTTCTTTAAATCATATCATCTGTTATCTATATTGCCCAATGTACGGAGGGCATTTTATATACTGTCCGGACAATGTATAAAATGCCTAAATTGTATACTTTGCCCGTAACACATATATATACAAAGTATAATAAGTAGGTATATATTTTTTTGTAATAACTAAAAACATAAATAGATAACAATGAATAATTTGTGGGAAACATCATTCTTAAAAATTTTAATGTTCAGTTTAATAAAATATTAGTTTTAATGTTTAATCAGCTTATTTTGTACATGAAAAACTGTGTCATGAAACATACAAAATTGAAATACATTATGATTATTTTTCTAACTGTGATATTTCTAATTGCACACCGTATCGTGTATAATAATACATTAATATTAACAGTTTAAAAATAGGTTTAAGGTATATTGTTCGAATTTTTATATTATTATACAGTTAAATTAATTTTTTAACGTCAAATATTAATAATGAAAAATTAAAATTAAATAAAAATAGGTATGCAAATAATATTACCATCGTTTCAATGTAAAAAAAAGTGTAAAAACTTACTATTTATGAAATTTTGAAGTCTTAGATTAAACAATCCACTACACTACGGAATTCTTATTTCTAATTACAGAATGGTATTAAGTAGAACAATTTAATCTGAAACTGTTCAATATTAATTATCTAACCAAACGAATTCCGAAATTATTAAATACTAAGTGACACTCGTCCATCTTGGTTGACCTTTTAAACTGAACTGTATGTTGTATGTAACTATTATTTGTTTTTGTGTTCTTAAGCGGCTCATACACGTTCAATATTATTGAAAAAATATTGACGAACATTGACGATGACCATCAACGTATCAATATTATTAAAAAATTATTAAACATAATATCATTATCAAATTACCAGGTCCGTTGTCAAATAGTAAATCAAATTTAAATTCGCTTTAAACAATTTATTTATTTTAATTATAAACAATTATGTTTGATAATTTAGATAACACTATAATAGCTCTTGCTCTACCTATTTCTTTTCTTGATAAAAGGAAAAAAAAACGAATCAGAGGTTTTGGGCTAGTGAGGGATTGCAAAAGCGAAATAAATATAATTGTGAAAATCTATTATCTGAGCTACGATTAAATTAATCTGAAGACTATTGAATTTTTTTTAAAAATTAAAAAGGGCCCCATAAATTAATTGTGTCCAGGGCCCTAAGAATCCTGGTTGCGGCATTGACCCTAATTATATTTAACATATCTCAAATAATTTATCCATCAACCGACTATCTACTTTTATTATCTATATCCTGAATAATAGTATAAAACTGTATTTTAATTTTATATTGATAAAAATGATATAACTATTTGTTTTCTTTTAATATTATTGTAATTGGTCAAACATTTATTTTTTATTATCTCAATTAAATAAAATAATTAAAATTTTGGTGGTTACAATAATAGCAATACATTTAACCTTTACAGTTAAAAGTAAGTAAAAATGAACAAGATGATGTACATAGCAAATTTTCATTGACATATTTATATATGCATTGTTAATTTGTCATATTTTAGAACTTTCTTAAAACATTTTAAGCAGGATTCGAACAAAAACTTGAGTAAGTTGTACTACTTGAAGTTGTAGGAATTGCATATTGTTTTGTATGATCTCAATTTATAGCAGACCTAGCAAGAAATTTGAAGTATACAATTGCGAGTTAGAAAATTGAAAATTAAAAATGCATATTTTGTATGTATGGCCAATCTTAGCCTGTGGTATTATGATTTATGTATTGTACGACCGGTTTTTTTTTTTGTTTTTTCATATTCAGTCACAATTTATTTATTTAGTTATTTTTATTTTGCCTTTGTTAGAACAAATTTATTTTTATTTTGTGACTAAAATTGTTGAAATATACGTATACGGTATGAGTGTAAATAAAATCAGACATGAAATGCCAATCTAATTAAAATCGGTGACCATCAGATCATTTTAGGTACATGATGAAAACGGGAAATTGACAATTTAACCACTTACACTGAGTAATCCTCTTAATTATACATACAGTCGACTTAAAATGTTTTAAGTTATAACTTAATTATTATTTATTATTAGGCGCTTGAAATTACATAACATTGTGTCATTTCGGTTGAACTAGTTTTAAGTTGTATTGATTATCACTTGTTCATTTTATTATCAATATAATATATACCTTAGTATAACGAATTACAAAATCAATGCATTATCAACCGTGTTTGAAGTAAGACGTGTATGTATAGAACTAAATAAAAATCCCAAGCACATTTCAAGTATTCTTATTCGTCGCCCGAGATGTATAGCTTTTTAGCTCCTCATATTAATATTATCTTAGATGCTTTATTCGCGACAGTTTAAATAAACATCACGTAATACTTAAAGAAAATTTTAATCCTAAAAACCATCGTTAATAAGCAACTATTGTGCTTATCGAGATAATATATGTTTTTAGCACATGTCAAACGATGGTCTGACCAAGTTTTATCAGGTACTTAAACAGTTAAATGTTCCAGCTTAAAAACAAACACTTCAAATTTTACATTAATCTATATTATAGTCATAAAATATCTGCGCTAATCGAATCCAAAACAGATAAGTTACATGTAATATGTAATAAATAAAAATTCGCAATGTGTAGCAATACTTAACAAGGAGAAAATAAAATAATTTAAACTATTAAAGTGACTTAAATTTATCTATTCATCTCAATATTTAAATTTAATATTTCTTTATTTGAAATAATTTGAAAGAATTACTAAAAATCTGTTATCTAAAACAATAATAAGTACATTTAATGCACAAGCTTTATATAGTTCACATAAATATCTTGGGGGGGGGAAACAATTCACTAATTGCACCTTAAACATTAATTAAATTGTTTACGTTGGATATTATTTTTTCTTCTTAAATTAATATTATTATTTATTTATAATTCAATACTTATGAATAGTATAATATTTACACGTAAATCGCTTTTAAATGTATATATATTTTAAGCTTAATTTTGCTGAGTAGTGTTGTGATTATAAATATAAGAGAAATTAAAAAAAAAAATGTTTTTAAATATATGATCGATATGCATAAATAATATAGATACATGTATTTAAATTCCCTATAGTGAAGAAATTATTTTTTCCATGGAAAGAAGAGCACTTGTAACATCAAGAAGCGAAAAAATTTAATAGTTGACAATTTTTACATTGAGCACTCATCTATAATTTTGATAACTTCGATGAAAAAGATTACAGTGTTTTATTAACTTTAATTTATAACGTGATAAACATTTTGGAGTGGAATTAAGTTAATTCGAAAATGGTTATCAATGATAACTTATCATTCTTTAAAAATGTAATTTAAATTTTTTTTTTTTTATTTCCACATATTTTAATTTTAGTATAACGTATTTTTGAAACCACTGGACAATTTTGAACTTTAATTCGATTTAAATTCTTTAAGGTATTGGTGTACTGCAAGTAGCTTTTCGATTTCTTTTCAAGAACGCTTAAATGTATGTTAATTTTGGTGGTTGCTTATAATTTACAAGCAGCCACCGAGCTCATAAGTTATTAGCTATGGAGTGTGAATCCCATATTCATCATTAGTGTCATTTTATCAATTTTACTAAAGATTTTTACAATGGGGTTGTAGGCATTTATATTCCTATACTTATATTTCATCGAAAAATGTTAACGAAAACAAAGAACAAAATATTATAAGTATTCTATGTCATATACATTTAAAACTTTAAAACGTAATAGTTAATAAATGATTAAAATATCAATATAACAATATTGACCTACAATAGCGGCTTATTAAACGTATCAATTTAAATTGATTTTAAATTAATTGACAATGCTAATAATGACACTACGATAAGTCAATTATTAATGCTCCCGAAAGTAATATGAATATATTTAATTTAATTAAATCGTATGAACTAATGTGAGATATTGCATTATAAAATATATTAATACTCTTATTTTATTTACTTACTATACATTTGATGACACAATATTCTAAGTTGCTATGTGGTCATGATTTTAGATAACCAATTAAACTAATAACATACGAATGTAAAGGATATAAGTTGCACAATTTGTAATTACACTATATACCTTTATAGCGTAATGCATTATCTACAGTTCAATATTTATTATTTAACTATTCATCTAAATAATAATTATCGTATTTCTTACAAACATACCAATAATTGATGGTGATATAGTTTTCCATGATCTCTTTTTCAATTTTAAATATACACCATTGATCATGTATCCATATTAAAAATTGTTTATTTTTAACTTATAAGAACATTGTCAAAATGACTATCTTTTTTCCTTAATTTGCCTTTTTTCGCACATTACAGCAAAAAAATAACTATCTTAATATTTATGTTTTATCGTAATCCTCTAGTTGACACACAGGGATTTTTTCAAATTTCTAAGGATTGAAGTATTATTAATTTCGAGGAGTTAACAATCAAAATTAAATATAAATTTTCATACTCTCTGCAAGTTTTAAAATCATTTAATGGTTTAAGTTAAATCAAATTAAATTGACTCGGATCAATGTTATGTAATTTGATAATATAAGAATGTAAGACGTAAGTAGTAAGCATACAATAGTTAAGTATGTACATCGAATATTCTCGATTCCTTATTTTAGTACTTGGTATTTTGGTATTTAAGATTATTGATTTTTTTAATAGAATTTTATCAATTGTATGTAGATGGTAAGTAGCAAAGGAATACATTGAATATTAGTTTGAAGTGCATACATACATGTGTTAATTAAATATTTAAATAGATAAAAGTAGTCCTCTTAAATACCTTATAAGTGAATATATTTAATCCATAAAGAAATAATCAAAAAGAAAATTAATTAATAAGAAAGTACAAAATAAATACTATATACCTACTGTTTAACTACTGAAATATATAAATGAAATTGTACAAACACAAATAAAAATAATTTATTAATGTTTATTAATTGAGCACTTATCCAATGTACTAGAATTTACTAATTTACTATCAAAATAATGCCTATATAATTGTTTTGCTTTCGTTTATCAATTGTATGAGCGTACCTAAAATAATATTTGTTTTAGTGAGGAGAGACTTATAACTTTTATATTTGTTACTACCATATTTGTCTAAGTTATCGTGTATATAAAGATCGTTAACATTTAATTGTTAATAATTAATTATGTATATATATTTTGTCAGTTTTTATTTTCAAATAATGTATTAAATATTAGATTATTGCTTTCTATAGTTAAACTCAGTAGTATTTAATAATTTTTTCAAATAAAAACCATAAAAGATGAAGAAAAAAATGTCAGAATCTCCTTAAAAAAAAACTTTTTATCGATTGTAATAACATATAAAATGCTCTAAAATATGATAAAATTCAATGGAAAAATCATTCTATTAGCCAATAATGCAGTACTCTGTTCTTTTATTTTATAATTTCCACTCTTCTACCATGTTTTATTTCCGATAATTTTTTTATTAAAATTCCTGCTATTATTATATATTTTATTTTTATTCTGTTTCTTTATATTTAGTCCACCTTTTTATATGGCATATTATTATTTAAGTAAGATTTCTCTTTTATTTTTTTCTCTTTATAAATATCTTAAAACAAAGGCAATTAAAAAAAAGAAAATTAATTCTAGTAGGTATTATTCAATATTATAATGATATTATCATTTAAAACATATTTTATTCTTACACGTGAAGTTATATTCTTATACGAAAAAAAAAATGAAAATTTCAACACTGATCATATTTTTATTATCTTTAAAATTATAACTAAATAATGTAACTACTCGTATGTAGTGAACAAAACTTCAATAAATAATAATGTGAATAATGTCGTATTTAACAAAACAATGCATAAAGCATAAAAAATGTTGAACCAATATTTTTTTATGAATACTAATATTTCTCATGAAGAAAAAAATGTTTATAATTTGTGTAGAAATATTTATTTGCATGAAAGATAACCGGTTGTGAGATAAACTGATGAAATCAGTTTACACTGCGAATTACGATAATTATTCAAAAAATCCGTATGCATATACAGGGCTGTATTAGACTGTGCAGGGGCCCATAGGCACCCGGAGTTAAGGGGTCCTTTAAGTAGACAAAAAAAAAAAAAAACTCGAACCAAAACATCAAAAGCTTATTTTGTTTAATTAAATGTGATATGAGTTATTTCATTTTTAATGAAAACTTGTCTAAATAATGGGGTTAGAAATAAAATATACCCAATGTAATTGCACACGGTCCAGCATTCATTATTTATTTAACATTTTAATATTGTCATTTATCTGAGATTTTTTTTCCCAGAATTTAAAATTTCTTTTTTTATATACAGTCAAATTAATACGTTACAGTTTAAAATTTAAAGTTATAATTTCTATTATTCTGAGCCTCCAGTTAGAAGACCTTAGGCACGTTCCCCACATACCCATAGGGCAAAGATGAAACTGTGTGCATATACTTAATATACTGTTTATAGGTGTATAAATACCTCTGATAATTTTAAATTGTAATCAAGTAATCAACTATACGACTATAACCTGAAAACCTACCATTGACATATGTGGGAGCAGATGAGGCACAAATATAGTTCTGCTCTTCGTATGATGTTTAAAATTTTTCATATTAATTAATAATTGTTTGACTAATATTGTTTAGTTCATATTAGTACAGAAAACAGTATTGTTAGTAATTATATTATTAAGTTTTTAAAAATATTTCTTTATTTTATTGCTTTAAGCCTCTATAGGCATATTAGTATCTATCTATGTAAAATCTCAAAAGCACCACTGTAACATCGGTATTAAGTGTCTAAATACCTATCAGACAAATATTTTATTTTAATTAACTAGTCTGGACTCTGGAGTATATTCGTGTTTCTTTTATCTAACAATGTAAGGATTGTGTTACGGGTATATGAATAGATTCGAAATTTAGAATCTGCTACGGAGACTGCAAAAATAAATTTTCCTGGTGTACACATGAATACTGCGATTTAAAATTAAATCTGTAGACCATTCTTAAAAAATATATTTGTTTAAAATACGTTATTTTTGATTAATTGATATCAATGCAAGTTTATTGTTATTTAATTATTGTCAACGATACCCGCTGATTACATCATTATAACCTCTGTAATCCACATACAAATAAGATTAATCATCAGCAATTTATTTAATTGATTTTTTTTTTTTTCAGTGAAATCATCATACAATCCTTCCTGTACTTTTAGAATGTGTGTAAAAATAACCCGATTTCTTTTTATCTTTATTGTAATTTCACCTCTGACACTCATTATTATTTACTCACTTTCGGTCACTAAACGTTATCGTAAATAGTATATAAAGTACAATTATTATGATTATTTATAACAGTATAACAGATACGTATGAAAATATTGACGTCGGAGAAAATGGGAGCAGAAGAAGTAACTAACTCCATAGATATTATCCTGGGGAAAGACTAAAGTAAATTTTTAACTCAAAATATGGGGAAGTACCTCTTAAGTTAACAATTTTACACTTTTAGACAGTTATTATATATTATATTGTATATTATTATTATTATTATATATATTATTAGTTAAATATTTTTTGGACATGTTTGACGTTAATTTGATATGTATGATTTGCAACGTTAATAGAAACACACTCCATACTTTTCTCACGGTGACTGCAAAATTCAAGTTCAGGGTGGGTGGAACTCGTTCGATTAGTCTCAGATTGGTATATTTTTTAGGCAACTAATTTGCAACGATATGCAATGCTATTAAAAAATAATTGTAACACAAATATTTATGATCCTATGGCAAAATTAAATTCGAAACGTATTCGCAATATAGTATCCAGCAGTGTTCTGCATTGTCCGTTATTTTAAGGACCAGACCAGTCTTCAAATTTTACCAGGGGACCGAAGTCGAACTGGACCACACTTAAATCAAAGACCAAAAGTGGACCAAACCGACGGCTTCATATTATTTTTAGACTGGACCGGACCAGTAGTTAAAAACATTTAATAAAGTAGACCGTGGACCGGAGACTGTTGGTCCAATCTTAAAAGATTTTGAACCGTTTATGGACCGGTCCGTAAGGTTCAGTCTGTATTAGCTTAGACCGTACCATATAATATGCGTTTATACATATGATAAATATATGCAATATATGCGTTTAGTATAACACCGGACCGGACAACCCGACTTTTAAATAAATATATACCTAAAGTTGTAGGTTTCTTAGAATTTTATTTGTTTACATAACAATATCTATATTTAGATTTTAAGTGCCATGATTGGGACCGGACTGATATTCATTTTATTTTTTTGAAATCGGACCGGACTGAAAATAATGCATTTGATCTGAGGACTGAACCGAAATTCCTAAAAAATTTTGAACCAGACCAAACCGACGATTAAATAGTTTTTGTAGGACCGTACTAGACCGAACCATGCAGAGCACTAGTATCTAGGAATCAGTTCGATAATTTTCAAAAAACCAAAAAAATAATTAAGGTGTCTTGTAAACTTTTTGCGCTAACTTTGTTTTCAACAATTTGATGATTTTGTAACGTAGTATGACTACTTTATACATATCAATTGTGTTTTACCTGAGTAATTAAATTATTTTATAGATTTCAATAGATCCGCACGTAGTACGTACCTATGCATAATGAATATAATTAAATGAAAGTAATAATGATGTGTAGTATTGTTCTATATGTTTTTAAATTAAAATATATCGAAAATAGAATACAAAAATAATTCTTTATTTCCCAATGATATAGTTTGATTTTCAAAATAATATATACCCGATTACCTATTTTCATATCAATATTATCAAAGTAATATTCACTATAAACTACTAATAATTCAAATAGATCGAAAAAATCCAGTGTGCCCTACTTTAAAAAATATGCTGAACATTTTTTTATCGGTTTGAAAATTAGTTGCAAAGCGCTGGCACTTTTTTGGAGTTCATCGAATAAATATTAGTCTTGCCAACTTCACGTACGTATACCGGAAGGTATACATTGGCTACTCTTCTCC